>NC_133648.1:320019314-320287356 GCF_009905375.1 Apium graveolens
ATTCTACAGACAACTCCAACTCCAAATTGAGGAAAATGACAAAGGGCTAGGAAAGAAAACAGGGAACAAAGAAGAAAAAGATGATTTGCTCAGACTAGAGGAGCACCCTTGGAAATTCTGTAAATCTTCAATTACCTCCTAGTACATACACTTTTGCAGCACTTTTAAATTTCTACTTAGTTTCAATTCATATATTTGTTAAGTGTTTTGTTATCATCAAGTTAACCCTGAATTTATGTCTACAATTCTTATAGACATAAATAGGGGGAGATTGTTAGGAATATATGTGCATTAGTTTGATGATATGTTTAACAAAACACTTAAGTAGAAGTTTAGTGTTTGTAGCCTCAACGGATAAGACCACTTTGGCTATCCGTTGATGGTGCAGCTTTACTTAGAAATAAGTCTAGTGTTGTAGCACATTTCAGTCTCTGTATTTAAGATATAATTCTTAGAAGTTGAGAGAAAATATAAGTCATGTTGACTACTAGAAGATATGCAAATAGGAAGGCCAATTGTAAATATTTCATGCCTTGTAATTTTGTATAAATGAAGTGGTATCAACGGATATCTTAAAGACCTTCAACGGATGAGAAACAAAGCTTCAACGGATGTCTCTAAAGCTTCAACGGATAGAGCTTCAACTGCTAACACATCAACGGATAAAGCCATCAACGGATGAAGGCTTCAACGGATGTTCTGTTAAATAGCAGTTGATAAGTGGTAGTTGTAACAGCAGACAGAGGCACATGGGTTGACAGAGATAACTAAAATATGGAAGCCTAATTTCAGGAACATCAGAAAAAGCAGCCGTTCTACTCTAGTACAAAGAGGCAATAGTCAACAAAGTACTTGAGTGATATGGAGAAGAAACAAGTGGAGAACTTATTTTATTATTGTATGTTTATCTTTGTCTTCACTTGTACACTTGGTGATATATAAACCAAGTAGCAGCTAGTAATTAGATGAGAATTTTTCCAGTGCTGTTTAGAAAAATCTTGAGAGAAAAATTATCTAGTTTGTACTAGGATGCAGCTGTGATCAACATCTTGAATCACAGATTTTCTGAAATACCATCTCTGGTGGAACAACAATCCACCAGAAAAGTTTTTAAGGTCTGTTGTGTTCTTTACATTAGTGCTTGAATATATATCTGTCTGTATTAGCTTAAAGCAATTCACACACTTGTTTATCTTGAACACAAAGCCTTTAAAACTGCTCAAAACTTGAAAAAGTTTTGAGATTTACATTCAACCCCCCTTCTGTAAATCTCATTGTTAGTCCACTAGGAATAACAATAATATTAATCATGAAACAGGTGTAGAGTGTGGGTATCATTATAAGATAAAGACTAGTATTAAATCTCGATATAACTTATAAAACTATAAAATATATTTTAAAATTGGTCGAGTAAAAAATATATGTGAACTATTAATAGACGAGTCGACTTTGTTTGAATTCGGCTTGAGTTCGGTGTAGCTCGATTATTTTTTATTAAACTTGTTTTCAGCTTGGTTTCGACAAACTAAACTTTGAACATCATTTTTCGCTCGATTGTTAAACTCGACTTATTTTATAAAATATTAAACTCACTCGATTCGGACATAACTCGACTATAATACTCCTTCTATCATTTTTAGTCGTCACATTTGTAAAAAAAATGTTTCTAAATAATTGTCCAACTCCTATTACAATACACTTTTTATCAAATATTTTCATGTCTACCCTTATATTCATATTTTCAATATTTGACTTTACAATTAATACACACACATTTAATACAATAATTAGGGATATATATAAAATAAGTTATAAATTTTAATTTTTTTAATATACGTATTTTTGCAAATGTGACAAATAAAAAGTAATGAGACAGTAACCTCGTTTATAGCTCTGATTATCAAAAGGGGTTGCATCCGTAAGGGCAACTCCAAGAGTGGCTAAAGTTTTTGACCTAAATTTGGACCAAGACAACTCTCTATTCCAACATTTTGGTCTAAAATTTGGTCCAAATTCATATATCAATATTTTATTCTTTCAACTATTAACATATTATTATTTTAAGAGTTGATACTAATTCATAAACCTATTAATTCAATTGTACCTGAAATATTTTATTTGGATCGAAAGATGAAGGTCAAGCATCACAAAATTATCATAATTATAATCAATATTACGATTATCTTAGAGGATTAAGAAATAATTTATTTGATTAAATCGATATTTAAGTTCATATTATACTTTTGTATAAGTTGTATTTGCAATTAATTTTTATCAAGTGTAATCTTTATTTTATGTTTAATGTATTATTAATTTGAATTAAAACAATTCATGGTGTTTAATATATTTTTGTTAAATAACTATTATATAAATAAATGAAAATTAAAAAATACAATTAGAAACTACTTATTACATATATACAATAACATTCAATTAACAAATTAACAAATATATAAAATATACAAAGTTAATAATTTATTATTAAAAAAATTTAGGCCGGTGAATAGTGCCGGCCTAAATTTACGCAAGCACTATTCACCGTCTAAAATTTAGTACAACACTATTCACTAGCCTAAATTTGAACAAAGCAATAATTAGTGTTGGGTAGATTTGGATCAAAACCGGTCCAAATTTAGGACAATAAACCACTCTCGGAGATAGACTAAATTCAATATAGGGATAGAATTTATAAATCTCATTTACTCTGCACCATAAATAATTGACCCTGTCTAATCAATACTTCAATTTCTTCCACATGTTGTGAACAGTTTAAGAAGAAAATGATTAGAAGGTTTCTTGATTGATGGCTATATATATATACACAAATATTTTTACGTAGAGTAAAATAGTTGACTATTTGTTGATCTACTATTTAATCACAAAAGTCTTAATTTAAACCCTTGAAAAAAGCCAATTTGCAGTACACTGATAATGATATGTTCATATATGAAATAGCAAATTTAATTTTTATAATTTAGATATTTTGGTTCATGTGCTCATGGTACATTGATTAATGTAGATAATTTGCAATTGCATGCTTTAAAGTAGACACAATATTTTGTTGTCGCTATAATAATAATAATTTACTATTATTATTATTTGTGTATATATAATTTGTAATTAAAAAGGTCAAGTGTAATATCAACTAGGGTAATCAAATTGGTCAAATAAGTCGGTAGGTAGCAATGTTTTTTCTTCTTGTCCTTTTTTATCTTTTGAAAACATGAAAAATTAGTGCTCACACCACTTATTTGATTAAATGTTGAATGTAGAAGTATATTAAATAATTAAGACAGTCTGGATAACCTATTGAAAGTTGAAATATCGGTGTTATCGATAATTTGAATCTTTTTCCTGAATATTTACATTTTAAACTAATAACCTCCAAAATAAGATGAATGGATCAAATTCTTTTATCGTAGTTAATTCGCAGCCGCTACCCTTCGGGTGTGTACTGAGTAAACCCTATGAGCTCACACAATAGCCTGCAAAACACGTAAATCAAAGTAAACCGCATTTAAGCGACAGACTCTGATTCAGGAGGTATAATCATAAATTCTCCTCCCGTGTTTTAGGTGGTGTTATAGTAATTTTAAATAAAAAGCTGTTCCATAACAATCGATAGTTAGCAACGATCTATCAATTTTAAGCAGAGAACAAAAAATTTAGAGGTCAAGAATTTATCTGTTGTCGTCGGTTTTGAATGTTAATATATATAATATTATTATTATTAAATAATTTTATTATTATAAAAAAATTTCTGATAGGAACTTTTCCTTTATTACTGTTTGATTGTAGCTATATAACGTCCACTTCTATCATAATTGAGAACAATTTGAATTATAATAAAACCCTACTTTTATCTTCTATGTACACATTTTATCATATTCTCGATAACTAGGTTTGTTCCATCTGGGATACGTTGATGATAAATTATACGAGGGTGACTTGTACATGGTTTACACTTTAAAACATGTATTTTGATTATTATTTTTTTCTCGTGTTCTTCCCCAAAATAGTTATATTTTTTTCCCTTAGATAATTTTGAGTTTTAATCACGATTAATGTTTTTTTACTTCATGTAATTTTTATTTCGAATTGGTTGGGATTCCCTATGATGAACAAAATTGATTTTGTTTGAATTTTTTGTGCCGGTTTTGTATGAGACTCTAATGCACATTCTATATCTTTCTTTGATGATCATATTGATTCATTGATAAAATTATTATTTTTATTTTCTTTCCATCTCATATTCCTTCTCTTTCTTGTGATCAATGATGAGAGTAGCCCTAGCCTAGGCACATTTGTATATTTTTCGCCTTTACGAAACTGTTTTAGTTTATTTGGTACTCTAGGCATATTGACCATTCGCGGGATTGTTTTAGTTTATTTGATGTAATTGGGAATAAGTCATATTATAATAAAACCATTTTTTTCTCTTTTCTATATATTTTATTACTGCATTCAATTCTCGCTCACCTCGATATTTATTAGAACATATACGGTATATAAGCTTAATTTGTCAAAAAAATTAGAGATGATGTAATAATCTTAAATAGATAAGATGGGTCTCGTCTTAAAAATTTAAATCTATCCGCGAAAAATAATAACAAATAAATGTCTTGAACAATTTTCAAGTATATGGACCCTTTCTTTACTAGCTTATATGATCTTACAATTGAATATTTGTTTTTTGAATATTTTGTTTTCAGAATTTTTTTGAGATGAGAATCGAACGCACAATTTAGGACAACCAAATATTTATGGTATTGATGTTGCTGATAGCAACAACAGTTTTTCGCTGAAAAAGAGTATAAAAACTGTTTGGTAAAATTCAAAAGCTATTTTCGTGAAAATGGCTTTTGGCCTAAAAGTTGCTATTAGAGAAAAAATGTCCCCCGCTTTCAGAAAAAGCTGTTTTCCAGCTTTTGCAGGAAGCAAATACTTCACCATCAAACCTTAATAAAAACATTACTGTATTATTTTTAATTTTTGCATCAAAACATATATATATCAAAAAAATTACTCCCTCCGTCCCATAATATTCTTTTCATTTTGACTTTTCGTACTGTTCATGGTAAGCGATTGACTACTAATTTATGTTTAATCTATAAGATCAAACATAATCATGAGTTAATTTGTTGGATTCGTATTTATGAATACTTTAATACAATGAAGTTTTTATATTTAATACTAATATAAAATTAAAGATATTAACAATCAAAAGTATGCATCGGCAAACGTGTCCAACACAAATAGGAAATATTTTTAGGGACAGGAGGAGTACCAAACAGTCATCTGTTTTTTACAATAAAATTTTTTTCAGAAATATTTTTTCTAACAGTACAGCAATTTTTAACAACAAATTTGGAAGAGTAAAGAAAATTAAACAACAAAATGAATTTTGTTTTCTTACTTTTGAATAAAAAATGCATGCCTAAACTCTTTTTATAAATTTAAAGGGTATGGCTAATGCCTGGTGCTGAAAAGTATGCAATAATTAGTATGTGTCATGTCATTTACAGAAAAGGAAGATGTATGCCATTACTAGGGCAACAGACTTTGGATGCTCCTTGGAGGAAAAGAAACAACAAGGTCTCTGTGGCAGATGGGAGTGATGCAAGATTTTGTGAACTGACATAAAGTTGTCTTAGCTAATTAATGAACTGTTAATAGGTTTAGTACAAAGGATATTACTCCTGTTACTGTTTTGCCCTTTGACTTTTCTTATTACACTTTGTTCTTAAATTAAATGTTATAAACATTTTCTTCATTTTATCATTATTTTATATTACTCTACTATCCAAGCTTCTTTTGTTCTTATATATCATTGCCCAAGTCTTGTAAGCAAACAAAAAGCCTTTCCTTCCCCAACACACACAGAGAGATAGAGAGAGAGAGAGAGAGAAAGAGAGAGAGAGATAGAGAGAGAGAGAGAGATGGGAAGAGCACCATGTTGTGACAAGGCAAATGTGAAGAGAGGACCATGGTCACCAGAAGAAGATGCAAAGCTAAAGGAGTATATTGAGAAGCATGGGAGTGGAGGAAATTGGATTGCTCTACCACAAAAAGCTGGTAAATTAATGAATATTTTTTAATGATTGTTTGTTTTTAATGATCTTGCTATGTATATGATATAACTTGCATATTTCTTTTATTCAGGCCTTAGAAGATGTGGTAAAAGCTGCAGATTAAGATGGCTAAATTATCTTAGGCCTAATATTAAACATGGAGAATTCACAGATGATGAAGATAGGATCATTTGCACCCTCTTTGCTAACATTGGGAGCAGGTACAAAAATTGTATTTTAATCTAATATCTTTGATCATTTTCTTACTTTTCAGCTTTAATTTAGTAAATACATAACTTTCTGCTGATGATCCATGCTATATCACTACCTCTTTCTTTAGTTAAGATTGTTAATTTGAAGTACATCATCTCTCTCTCTCTCTCTCCCTCCTCCATCTCTCTCTCTCTCTCTCTCTCTCTCTCTCTCTCCCCCCTCTCCCATCTCTCTCCATCTCTCTCTCTCTCTCTCCCCCCCCTCTCCCATCTCTCTCTCTCTCTCTCTCAGTTTGAATGTTTAAATGTGTCATGTACTAAATGGCACCTTATACAAGTGTGTGTTCTTGTTTCTTACCTCTCAATAAACAACTGCAGATGGTCAATAATAGCAGGTCAGTTACCAGGAAGGACAGACAATGATATCAAAAACTACTGGAACACAAAGCTCAAGAAAAAACTCCTCATGGGCTCACTCATCCTCCCTACAAATCCTTTCACTTCTCACAAAATGATCACCCCTCCTACTAATAATACCTACCAACAATTCCCAACTTCTTCATTTCCACCAACACCAAGGTATTACACCAACAATGACATCAACAACACTTGTTACAATTACACAAATAACCCCGTAAACCTACAAACCCAAGATCGGTTTTCTGGGTCCATGCAAGATTATAATCAAGGCAAACTGGAGTCATCTCTCATCATGTTTGGTACTGATCAACAAGCCGCAGCTAGCTGCAGTTCCTCTGATGGAAGCAACATAGATTATGACCAGATGATGATGTTCTCGAATACTCATGATCAAAAACCTATTAATCTCGACATGCTTAATGGTACTAATAATCAAAGTGTTGGCAGCACTACATTGGACTATAACATGAGCAGTCTGGAGGAGATTAAGCAGCTGATTAGCACTAATAATATCACATGTAATTCTAATCTTAATTACTTTGTGGATCATGAGAACAAGACAATGATTAGTCATGAAGAGGAAAAAGTCTTGATGTACTACTGAGTACTGAGAATCATGTTGACTGATTTTTAGTACTTGAAGATTGATATGATATGATGATATGGTATGAGTTTTTGTTTTATTTCCTCATTCTGATAGGAACATCTTTTTGGGGCAGTACATTTGCAGCACTAGTGATTGTTTTTGGGGAAATAGATATGTTTGTTACAAGCTAGCTAGTAGTACTATTATAGTACACTATATTTTATTAATTGCTTCTTCATATGTATATTCGAATCTCGATTTATAGATAATGTTGTGGATGGTTTTTTTGGTGTTTTTTTATGATTTTATCGGATTTTTTGAACACGTTTGTCCATATATCGTTTCGAGTATGTGCATGATATGCTGATTACGTTTGGCTGATTGATTGATATTTTGAATACATTCACGTATATGTATTTTTATATCAAAAATCGTTGTCAGGATAGTTAATAACGCTTAATTTTTCAACAATATGAAATTGGTAATACCTCCTATCGATAAATTTTATTTACGAAATGCATGTTCAGTGCACCTTTAACAAATCAAGAAATATGCAAACTCTACGGAAGCTACCGTATAAATCTCCGATGACCAACAATTTTTTTTATCGTATTGAAGCTGCAGGCGCTACCCTTTGGACACTATATAGATAGATCATACGGGCTCACGCAGTAGTCTGCAAATTACGTGAACTAAGATAAACCGTAGCCGCTATCATTCGGGCACTGAGTAAACCCACGGACTCACGTAATAGCCTGCAAATCACGGTAACCAAGATAAACCGCACTTAAATACAAATTCTGGTTCAGAAACCATAATTATAAATTCTTCTCTAATGCTATTCGAATCTGTGACCAAGATGAAAATTATTCTTTATTTAACCAACGGAGCCAACCTTTACGAGCCCCATCACCAATAATTTATAGGCTTAATTATAATTTAGCCCTTAAAGTATAACATAATGTACACATAAATCCCTAAATAAAAAAATTATATATTTTAACCCTTCAACTATGAGATTCGTACATTTTAAGTTTTTTTTTTTAATTTTTTTACCCAAATCACCCTCGAGGGTTATAATGTTCACAATTGTATACTTCAAGGGTAATATTGTTAGTCAATCATTATTTTGTCCCTTTTTATTTAACAAAAAATAAATTTTGTTTAAAAAAATGAATTGTGTATTAAAAAGTGATAAATGTCCACAAATTAATTGTTATTATAAGGATTTATTTAGTAATAAATTTTTATTTGAAATACTACCTTCATTAACTTTATTTACAATTTTTCGATACTTTGAAAATTATTTCAATCTACACAATCTTTACTTAAATTATATATTACAAACTATTATTTATTTGTTAAATATTTATATTTTTGATTGTTAAGATATAAAGAGTTTCAAATCCAATCAACTATTTATTATTATATTATGATACAATTATTAAAGGGTGAAAGTGTACAAAACTAATAGTTAAGGGGCAACAATATACAAAAACTCGTAGTTAGGGGGCAAAAATATACAATTATGAGGGTAATATTGGAAAATATTTTAACAACAGAGTTGAAGTGTACAAAACTTATAGTTAAGGGGTTAAAAATATACAATTTTTTTCTTTAAGGGTTCATGTGTATAATGTGTTATATTTTAAGGGTAATATTATAATTAAGCCTAATTAATAACATGTTTAGAGGGTTAAATACATGTCATTTTTGGGTTTAAAACTCCCAATTTCGAAGGTTTTAAAAATCAAAACTAGGATATGAAAACAAAGAGCTAACAAACATTCTCATTATTCTAATACACACTCTCCTCGAGTCCTCTTTAGTTTATTAAATTCTATGCATGCCTGTTTATTATTATACCGTGTCAATCTGAACAAACACAACGTGAGAACTCAACAACTTGGAATTTTGTGACTTCAAATTACGTTTTTAAACCTTGATTAACGTTTAATTACCCCAATAGTCTCTTCTAAGTTCAACAAAGCCACCGCCTTTACAGTGTTAAACAAAGTTTTTAAATACCAACAGGCGCTCTAATCCAAAATCGACATCGATCGAGGTTGAAATTTCATTTAAAATCCTAATCATATACGTCTGACGGTCTTTGTTATAGAAATTGACCGATTTTTCAAAAATCGCCGATAACTTGCTCAAAAATCGGTAAATAATATTTGTTCGATTTGACTGATTTTCGATAAATCGCCGATAAATCATCCGATTTTTTAAAAAATCGTCCGATAAGCCGCAAATCGGTACATCAACCGGATAATTCCGATTTTCGAAATCTGTAACACTGCAGTGACAGTTCACATAAATAATTATTAAAAAGCGTTGTTCCATATTCAACGATTGTTAAAATCTTTCGCTGATAGGAAGAATTCTGAAATAAAAACAGAAGAGCGGAAAAAGTTATGTGACCCTGAGTATCGTGTATTGATCTTATCGAACGAAAACTTTTAGCGGACAGATGATTACGGTCATCGTTTGTCAGGGATGATCCGTTATCATTATCAAATGCAATGTTAATTAAATTATGTGATTAAAAGTAATCCAGTATGAGCTAGCTGCTGCTCTGAAGCAGCATTTGATTATTATAATATCTGGGTTTTTTATATACTAATTTGGCTGTACATGTGAGCAGCCAGGTTGTAGTCAGTGATGACTGATGAGATCCTTTTCTTATGAGGATAATTCATTATAAAATGTTTAGCTTTGGAAACAAAGATCTTAAAAGCTAATCTTTTAAAAAAAGGGAAAGATAGTAGAAGGCTCAAGGCATGGTTGGGGTGAGAAATGAGAATCCTAGTGGGAAAGCATTATACATTGAGAGAAGAACTATGTTCCACATAACTAATTGATGCTAAAATCTTTCACAAACTCATAATTTTACGTCATAAGATCCTGAAAAGGTTCTTCCTCTAATATCTTAAAGTTTTAGAGCGACTAATTCTTTAAAGGTTCTTCCTCAGGTTCGACTCTCTGTCACCCCAACGTTCTCACAATTTATGAGAAATACGAAAGGCAAAATTATGTCCCAAAGACGGGCGCCCGACAAATTCTGAAGTTGCTCGTAACATATGTTCCGAATGACTAATTGATGGAACATCATAATATTGATGCGATAATCGAATAAAAAAGAATACTTTTATTTGTAATGAATAATTATTTAATCATTTATGAACACAAGATTTCAAGTATGCAGGCATGATTGATTTTGCTGTGGTGTTTGGCCAATGTTGAGAAAACATGGATTCATTGACCTTTTGAAGCATGAAATTTGGTGTTGACAGCTATTTGCACATAGTATGTGTAAAATCAATGTCCTATAGCTAAACTTTTGGGTTAAGGACTTTTAGGAGTGTCTTTTCTTAAGAAACCCAGAAAGGTCAAAAGGTGTTGCACCTAGTTCACCTACTAATCCAAAAATTATTATTCTCTTTGTACTTTTATTTGTCAGATCATAAGATTATGCTTTACTTTGTTACTGGTTCTTTAAAGCCAATTGTCCCATTTGGCCTGTAAACACATATTGCCCTCTTTTCTAGCCGAGGCAAATGTCGTAAAATTGGTAATCGGATTAAGTGACAATGTGATCTTGTAGTAATTAATCGAATAATAAAAATTGAATCGGTTGAGCATCTTGCAACGATGAATCGGATGGTTAGTCAATAAAATCGACTTTTTTTTAGAATCAGGCATACAGACGAAAACAACACTTACGAGAATGAAAGCTAATGTTCACAAATTGATTTTAATTGAATCATATTCGCGTCATCATCTAATTTTGTCGATAATTGAATTTTATAGTGTTTTAGATCGTGTCAGATATTGTTACCCCCGTCGAGATCTGCGCATGCAGGACATGAAATTTTATGTACTGGGTGGTGGGTGAAGCCTTTTTTATACTGGATGCCACCTTGAATCTTGATCATCAAGATCAAAACTGAACGAGAGATTTCTTTATTAATTGTCATTTGTCACATGGCAAAGAAGAAATTTGAAATTCAAGGTTCTGCTTGGTTCAGCTTGTACTCCCTCTTGGTGCAGTAAATATTTTTAGAAGATCCACTGGAAAATTTTGACTGTTTGGTCAAGAGATGATCATCTGAACCACCCAAAACACTGTACATGTACTGGGGAGAATATACAAGTACAAGTCAAACATTAGCCACATAGAACCAGATTGTATACAAGACTAATGCTCAGAATTTGACAGCTGAGCAGTTTCTTTTCCCTTGCCAAACAAATATAAATTTCTGCCAACTTTTTCACTTATTGAAACTGAACTACTGTTGTTAATGACATCAACAATACCATGAAATAGATGGAAGAACACATGAAAGATCAAATATACATAGAATAATTGATCATATGTACAGATAATTACAGTATTGTTAGGTACACTGAGTGCAAAAATTACAGGTTATATACAGAAGGCATTGACAAAGGGGGTGTTAGGCAATTTATCTACAAGAAGTCCCATTGCCAGAAGACCTTATCAACAATTCCCCCACCACTCCGGACTGCGAGATGGAGCGTTTCAGAAACCGGAGGAACTCCCCAAAGTAGTGGCACTGCAACTGTCATCTTTAGCTTTTCATGCAAACCGCCTTTGCTCGCCTTTTCTGCAGTTACAACCTGGTCACAACATAAAATACACAAATTAGACCCACTGGAATATTGGAGCAACCTACACTGCAATCGGTGCAATCTTTACTTCATTTTAACACCATCAATTTCTGTTAATAGATACCCAATAAATAGCTGGTTGTTCACCAAACTCAAATATCACAAGAAATTTTAAAGACATCCAAAGCGAAAAACAATAATTTTCCAAACTTGACTTAAAAATAGTCCCTACATACTAGCCTACTCAGTCTTTGTTGACCAATTATATAGATGATTCGAATGTCTAAAATAGCAAGAGATCTTTCAAATATCCTTGCTACTTTAGTATTGTTGATTACCATTATGTAAATAAAACAAAAGATCATCTTCATGGTCTACAATAGTAGTACCTTCGTCTTCCTGACTCGCAAATTCATTGGGTGTTCAAGTTGTCCACAATCCACACTAGTTAGACTTGATATCATCCCCCCAACAACACTGTGTGTTTGATAGCGTTTTTGCTAGGGGTGAGCATAAAAATCCGATATCTTACATATGAGTATTTTGTCTTTGGTGCTTGTAGTGCACTGATTAAACCTTACAAAATACTTGTAAAAGATCTTTGATATCTTCATATGCGGCAAGTACCACGAATTATTTGTACAATTATTTTAAAAATACAGGTCCTATCCTAATAGTCTTTGAGTACTTTATTGGCAATGCCAGAAAGTCTGTCAGAAATACTCTCGTGATAATTCAAGATCTTTCCTATTTAAACTTCAAATCCACTAACCAAATAAAGGACTTTGATTCTGATAATTTTCTCATCTCACTGATATTCTTTTTGAGATACTAGCTAAAAATATTGGTTCTGAACACTGCAAACACACAAGACTTTGCTAATTAAATTTTTTGTCTTTATTATTCATCAAGTTTCATCTGTGCCGTGGTAGGATCTTCTATAACGAAATATCCAAAGCTCCATGTATGCCTCCATAGCTTCTACCTAAAGTTGATAGATGTTTCCATCAAACACGTCTAGAGCTAATCTATACTATATGATGAAAACTAAACTGGCGATCTTCCTCTGTCCTTTTATTAGCTTATTATTAGATTATATTCTTTCATTAAAGTATAGGCAAAATTCACCAAATTAATTATAACAACTTTTTTTCTCCACAATAGACTTCTGATATTGATCATGAGCATTCACGCTAGAACGAATCCACTAAATAAGGGTCATACCCATACAATCTAGTCACATTCTGAACCCAATAGATACGCGCAACAAGGTCATTATGTCTATTAAAATTTAAGTCATGATTTTTGGTAGTCATGTGGCCGATCCATATAGCCAGTTTCAAATAACTGGGTTAAAAACTTAAGAAGATGATTTAAGAAATGATATATTAAAAACTTAGATAGTATATAAAACCTAATTGGATTAAAAAATGTAATTAGGTTGAAATACATGGTTAGATTAAAAAAGATTGATTATAAAATGCAATTACATAAAGAATAATTATTATAAATGAGCTAAAATAAATATGGAATTGTAAAAATAGGACATAGATAGTATGCAAGCAAAAAGGTTAAATATATATTTGGATAAAATATATGAGTTTATAAAAATAAGGAATTTATACAATTTATAAAAATGACTTTAAAGAACTCATATAATGATTTTTAGGAACTCAGTCCTAAATAGTATATGGTGTTCACATTGTCAATATAATACAATAGCTAAAGACTCAGTCCATGATAACTTTGTTCTGATACTTCAAATTTATAAATACCAAGGCATTTCAACAAAGATATCATATAATATGGAAAACACTAAGTTCATAGAGAAGGGGGAGAAAGACTAGGTAGTAGAAATCTAATCACTTCAAAGAGAAGTGAAAAATCATGTCACAGTTGATCACTAAAAAATATGACAATTTATCTAATCACATGTAATCATTTGCAGGCTAAATGACCTGTCTGGCAGGTTATATATTAATTTTGTGGAATAGTCATCAGTAGTGTAGTGTCGTATTTGTACCTAGTGTTTGTATTGTCAACAAAAATTTTCCCAAGTTCTGATCATGCCACTAGTGTAGGTAGGGTATATATTATTTATCAGTGCATTTCATTTCTTGAAACCAAAACAAATACAAGCTGAGAGCCAGGCCAGCGAAATCCTACAAAATCCGGTGGCTATTTTCCTACTTCCAAAAGCTAACATTATGTTCCCATATTTTGTGAAGAAAAGAAAGAAATGTAAAGTGAAGAATTTTCCCCCTCTCAACCTTTCCAAATGTATGACGAAAATTTTAAAGAAAACTATATCAAGAGCTTAATCCAAATTCCTTAGCTTACTTTTGCTTTCCTTCCCCATAATGTAGAACCAGGTTAATCATCATTCTTTCCGCTTTTTCTTTTTCTTTGAAGAACTAGTTTCTGGACACACTGTTGGAGGTAGCAAGGTCATTAGATGTTTCGACAACTCAAAAACTACATATCTCAGAAAAGACTTCAAATTCACTATGATAAATTAAACCACAATTCACCTTGTCTCAGTACAAGGCAGTGTTTTTCAGGTCAAAATCAGCCTACATGCTTGCACTCAAATGTGAAGGATATTAGAACAATTTGTATCAGCTACTCATTTGAAGACAAAGAAGAATAATTTTAACATTGACACGTTCGGAACCCCTATTTCCCCTTGAACAAAATAATGAGTTTTGCCTCATATCTACCTCTCACTTATAATCTAATTGATCTTTGCCTACTCACTAGTGGCTAAGAAGTTTATTGCTAATGATCAAGAGGAAGAAAAATCTTCATTCATCCGATGATTGAGGCCCCCCTTTTACATGCATCCCACCGTCATGGCTACATTGCCATATGATCCGCCACAAGTTCTCCCAGACAGGACAAATAAGGAAGTGTAGAGTTTGTTCGCAACTTTATCTCAATTCTTCTCACCTCCCAGAGCCTGGATGAGGCAAACCAACTTTACCTTGGACTTGAGAGCCCCTTTCCTCCCAATCAAGAAAGAGGGAATCAAAGTGGTGGCCTTGGCGGACAAGGCAAGTTCCTTTCTAATTCTTTTCCCCAAAAAGATTCTTTATCCTCATTGAGTCGGCCGACGAAGGCTTTCATTTTCTAAGTATAAATTCTAGTAACTAAGTGGTTTACCAGAGGTTAATCTAGTAGCACTGTAGCAGTCATGATCTCCATAGTAACTTCCCACATTCTATTCAAATTTTATTATAACAAACATTAAAATCCTAAGAAAGACATCCTTTCAAATGGAAAAAGTTCTTAGTTCTTACAGCCCCACAATATATATCACAACATTATTCCTCCTTTTGAGCTGGAACTGAAAAATGAGTGGAAGAAAAGGTTTGGTGATTTACACGAGAGGAATCACTGGAATCATGAAAAAACCTAGACAAAAAAGAAAGTCCGGTCAGTTGACCAAAACTACCATATTGTTGGGCGGGGGTCTTGTCCAAGCACTTCCTACCCACATGTTTCATAAAGTGAGGATTGGATTTCCTTTACTAAAAAATACTGGTGGGAGTACGTAGGTGTTTGTATGATTCGATTGTTGCTTGCTGGTGTTCGTTTGGTGTGGAATGTTAAACTGTCGAGGTGCCCTTCTGTTTGCGGTATTAGTTTGGTGAGTTTCTGTAGAGTATTGGCTGGTTCACACTAGTGACTCAAAAGAGCAAGTCCGCTACATAGCTATAGTTCAATGGATACCTGCAATCTAGTTGAATCATGAATGCATTTACAAAATGATCACTCCAATACATATTTATAGTTGACTGCAAAAATGCATCAATGGAAAACTGGTTCTAAATACAGAACCAAAGCTGGTTATAGCCGTACTTGACACGTCATTTTCTAATAGAAAAGGAAACGAAAGAAACATCTTCAGTGCATGAGTTCTAACTTATATATAACATTAGCTACAACTTTGTTAGAATTAGCAATTAAGTTCTATCTTTGCACCAAAAACCACTCTCGGAGTTGAAATACAGAAATAGCTATAGCCATTTTAGCATTAGCAGTGATCTTGCTATAGCGTGTCTGAGTGTGAGTATACATACCTGTCATTAGCCTAAAGTATTAGAGGGCCTGACCATTAAGTTACAGAAAGATAAAGAACGAGAAGTAAAAATTAGGGTATGAAATATTACAGCTATCACAGACAGAGAATGACAAAAAGATTGGCACAAGCAAGACACACACACACACACACAAAGAAAGAATGCTGCTCTACCATCCACAATTTGCATAATTCTTTCATGAACTGTATCCCATCACCAAAATTTGCTTATCCTAGAAGCACATAACTAAGTCATCTGCTACAGAGCTAGTTGTATACATTTATAAATCACTTTATTGCCTTTAACTGACAGAAATCTGTCTCAATCCCCAATTTATAATGAGTGCCACAATAGGAGTAGGGTTACACTGATAATTTATGGTTGTTAAAAGATTTCATTTCCATTAATAAAGGCACGCATATGGAAGGTTTTCCAGCAATTATGTTGTCCATTTATATAACTTCATGCGGAAACAGAAGAAGCCAGCATACCTCGCCACCATGTTCCAGAACAGTGTCCTCCACAACATCACTAAGCATCTCAATGGAACGGCAGAAGCCAATAATACAAAGCCTTCTTCCCGTATCTAGCCCCTACAACAACAGATTCTTGACTAAATAAATTAATAAACCTTCGTAAAATTACAAATTCATTACTAAAATAGCAAAAGCAGATCTTACATTTGTTGCTGCAATATCAAAGAGTGCACCCAAACATAGCCCTTGAGCTGGATCCATGTAATTACTCTCTTGAAAGCGTTGAAATCTTTGAGAAGTCTTTCCTTTCCCTTGGTTCCTCTGCATCCAAAAGATAGACCATTGTAGCTAATACGCTGGTCAGCACTTACATCATCTTTCTTAAAATGACGAGTTGACGAAGCCAATAAGTTCAAAGCTCATAGTGCATTTTAGGCATCATCATTACAACTAAAATTTAACTTATTTCCGGAAGCAGAACCATTGAAGTTTGATTTCACTGTTCCCTACGAAACTTGTCAACTTTACAGCCCAATCAAAAACCCAAGTTCCATATAAGCAAGGCTGCTTGTGCATGTATAATTGTAATATTTGATATCACTCCAAGCTTAGTACTAACCGCGCTAAATAAAATAGATAAATTCTAAAAGAGAAACAAGGATAAATAATAATACATTTCTACACAAAATGAATTATCATAACTACTATCCCATTCTAAATGGTCACAAGTTCAAGATATCACACAAAGACCGTGTTCTGTCTCCAATACACCTATTTCTTGGTGAATAATCACAATTGTCTGTCAGTATTAAACTGGCTCTAATCCCTAATAGTCTTATACTGTCAACAATAAGTTGTTCGAGTAGATGACACTCTTCAGAGTTTCATAACTACAAATGCAACATTTGATATACCAAATTTATTATGATAGCAAAAATTTAAACATATTGTTATACTAATAACTCTTATAGAAAATGAAAGTTGGACATACATCTGAAGAAGAGACACGTTTAGGAACCAGGGATCCACCTATTTGAACAAGTCCATCAGCGGTGAAAAGTGTAACTCTTTCTTCTGAAACCCATTCAATGCCTGTTATCGTAATCAAGAAAAGAGCCAAATTAACATGTTAAGAAACTACCTAATTATTATGGAAAGCGGATAAAAACTTTACCAACCGCAATAACAAACAACTTTAAACAACTGACTTTTGTTACTATTATTAAAATAAACTGAGAACATCCCAAAAGTAAATGAAGAAACCTCAAATACTTGGAAAAAAGAAATGAAAACAGTTAAATACACTATGAAGCTGCCTATTCTCACCCAATGAAGTCCTAAGGAACTTAAGTTCTCAAACGATACATGAGCTTAGCATAAACAATTAAATCATAGCCGACAAAACCATCCTTGCTAAATATCTTTACAATTATACAATGTACAAACATTACAAAGACAAAAATAAACAATCTAGAGGAACACCAATCATATGCTCAAGTAACATTTATATTTGTTTTAAAAAATATCAAAATATAATCAAATGTGATTTTATATAATCAGATTAATTCTCGTTAACTAAGTCCACCTAAGCAAACACAACTCTAACCAACAACAACCATTGATCAGACAAGCCCTTACAATTAAGACATAGTACACCAAAATCAGACACAAAGTCCCATAAAACACACAAAACATAAACACAAGTATATAATATTATAATTCATTACAAAACACAAAAATGAGATAAAAATAAATAAATAAATAAATAAATATAATACCAGGGTCTGATCCAGAAGAATGATCCCAGGGATAAAATCCAAAGTGGGGTCCATCCGAAACTCTGGCTGAGACACAACGAGATGATGAGGAAGAATGCAAAGTGGGGAGATAGATTTTGTATGAAGAGGAAGAAGATAAAGTTATATGTTTAAAGAGAGAAAGAGGAGAGAGAAAGGAGGAGGGAGAAGAGAAGCAGAGAGCTAGAGAAGTTTCTGCCATTTGATACAGGCCACACAGAGGCTTCTTTCTTTCCCGGAAAATAATAAAGGGGGAAAGTCAAGAAAATTTGCTAATATCCTCAAGCCACATACCATTCAAAGTTATGTAAAAGGTTTTTTTGACGCTAACAGCTTAAGTAACTGGTCGTACTAAAATTTTGATAGATATATTTTTGAATAAAAACTAATAAACGAAATTTGGGTTTTGATTTTAAATCAAAATCGACTCGTTTGATTAACGGGTGGAGAATGTTTGCGGTTAAGCGAATTTAGTTTAGATGAGCCGATTTAAATATATTCACAAACTCATTAATTTAAAAATTAATTGAATGATATAATAAAGTTTTAACTAATTTGTTATTCCCTCCGTCCCGGTAGATTATTTACGTTACTTTTCGGTACGTTTTTTAATACTCGTTTAAAGTATACATCCATAATGTTTTTAAAAAACAAATCTGAAAAAAGTTTCAGATTTTTTTTTAAGAAAACACATTATAAAACTATACTTTATTAAAATCTTGAAATACGTGTAAACAGTGTACATAAACTATCCAGCGGGACGGAGAGAGTAATAATTATGATTATGACAATAAGTTTGATCAAAAAAGTTCGAGTCGAGCTAAATTTTTGAATCCGAATCAAGTTTTAATCACGTCCAACACATATTCGATCCGACTTATTTAATTAGATAAATTAGAATTTGCATTACAATTTGTCTTGTACGTGAATTTAAACCGAATCTAAACTCATCTTTTGTAAATTTAATTTAATATGTCACCCTTCTTACCAAAATTTACTGCAACAATTAGCGCTCAAAGTTGTCAAACTATTACTATACAAGTACTCCCTCCAGCCCATGTCCCTTTTAGAAAAAAAAAATTATTCCAAATTACTTGTACATCTCTTATTTCAATATAAATTTAACGGTAATTTTTCAAAACTATCCCTATATTTATTGTTCACAAAATTTGACTTTTTAAACTTAGTTCAATTCTTATTTTTCAATACATTAAATAAGGCTATTTGATGAAAACCTTATCCAACTAACCTTTTTTCTTAAAGGACGTGTAATATGGGACAGAATAAGTATTATTTAAAATATATACGAAGGTACATATCTTTATTAGTACATATGACACTATTTTCATTTTGAAAGGATGTGGAAATGTACCAAAAATTAGTTATTTTAATTGGCATCCATAAACCTCCAATATGCAGTCAACACCATCTCTAACTCACATGACACCTTGACACTATTTTTTACACCCCATCGAAGATACTTATAAAATGGACATTTCTCAATTTTTTTTTGAAGAAAGAATGTCAGACTGATAATCTTGACGGTAAAGCTGATATATGCAGAGAATATGGATAGAATTTAGTGGTGGCTGAGTTTGAAGGTCAAAATTTCAATAAAGGGTATAAGCTTAAAATCCTAGTTAGTATTATGACATTTCACATAATCTAGAACAAGACTTTATGAAAAAATGAACAAATTTTGGTTGTATATATCAAATTATTAATTTGTTTTACTATTGATTTACAATTTGGTATATATTGTGTTGTCAATTTAAGCGGTATAAGTTACTTGAAAACTTACGTACATCGGATAATTCAAATGGTTGAAATCAGGATTTTAGAATTTCATTACGACGAAATGTACTGGACACCTGATTATAAAGAAAAAACGGTCAAAATTTTGTTCTTATAAATATTTCAAAGAATTCAATCTTGAATTCTTATTCTTAATGATACTAGATGTCGTATATATGAATATACGTAAATAATAATTAAACAACATAGTTTTGGAAATATAAACCTACAATACGAAACCAACTTGTTATTTTGTAAATATGAACTTCTTAACACTCATATATTTGCCATCAATTTGATTTCGTATCGTTCATAACTTTGTTATATTAAGCTATTATCTAAATTGTTCTATCAAGTTCAAGAAGATCTTACCCAAGTAAAACATGCACCTGCATGTAACATGTGTACTTGTATAAACATAAAGCTCAGTATACTCGGGACGGATTCAGGAATTAAATTTCGGAGGATACTGATCATATTTTTAATATATTTTCATAGTTTTGAATTTTTAGCAACAATTTTATATATTTTTAAAAAAATTAATAATAAAAAAATTAAAATTCTATTTTAGAAAAAAACGTGTCACAGTGCCCCTTATTAGATACTCCCGGACTGGACTTAAGTTAGACAGTTCAAAACATACTTTGTATCTAAAACACAAGAAAAACACGCAGCCTCACCAGATTAACACAAAAGATTCTAGAAACACAAGCAAAGTGTTACCTCATCTCTTAGCTAATAAGTTTTTCCCAAGAAATCATTAGTCAAAAACTTACACAACTTCATTCTCTAAGGCCTAAGCCACCATTTTGTTAAGTCTATCAAATTTTTCAAACTTTCAACTTATAGATAGAAGTCTCCAGAGTTTCAAAACTTCCTTAATCCCACCTTATATAACTCACATCTCTTTAACTGGATAAAGTTTTTTTTTATCGTAGGTAATCCGCAGCCGCTAACCTTCGGGTGCGCATTGGGTAGAAATAAACCGCATTTAAGCGACAGACTCTGACTCAGGAGGCATAATCATAAATTCTCCTCCCGTGGGATTCGAACAGGATAGTTTTCCTTTCTTTAACCAACTGAGCCAACCCTTACGGACTGAATAAAGTATTTTACTTCATTATCATTTACGTTTTCAAAACTCGAGAGCAGAGCGTAAGCCATAAGCCTCCATTTTGGTAATTCTATCAAATTATTCAAACTTTCAACTTATATATAGAAGTCTCTCGAGTTTCAAAACTTCCTTAAATCAATCTTATATAACTCATCTCTCTTTCCCATCCTTTGTCACCTCAAAAAATTTCAAAACATTTCTTGTTTAGTACTTGTTTCTTAGCATTTTGATATACTCAAATGGGCACATTAGTGGGGCATGTAGCACCTGGTTTTGGTTTCTTTGTTATTGGGCTATGGCATCTTTTTAACCACATCAAACTCCATGCTCTGTACCCAAACTCCTACACTTCATTACCATGGTTCCCTACTTCAAAACACAGGTACTCAGAGCTTTTCTTGATCATGGCAGGCTGCACAATGTCCATAGCAATGGAGCTTTTCATCGGTCCTGCTCGCCATCAGCCTTTCGACACTGATGGCACCATTCCTTCCAACCATCTTCACAATTTCGAGCATGCCTCCATTTCACTGACATTCTTCATCTACGCAGTTTTCTCGATTTTCCTCGATAAACTTGAAACGAAATCCAAACACAGCCTTACGCAGCTTCTAGGCTGCGTCGCGTTTAGCCAGCAACTTCTCGTCTTCCATCTTCACTCATCTGATCACATGGGAGTTGAAGGCCAGTACCATAAACTTCTGCAGATTGTTATATTTCTCTGTTTAGCCACCACTCTGCTAGGCATAAACTATCCTCAGAGTTTCGTAATTAGCTTTGTTAGGTCATTAAGTATCTTGTTTCAAGGTCTCTGGCTAATGATCATGGGATTCATGCTATGGATTCCGCAGCTTATACCTAAGGGCTGCTTCTTGAACTCCGAAGATGGCCATCAAGTTGTTCGATGTCGCGATGATGAAGCTCTGCACCGTGCCAAGGCACTGGTGAATATCGAATTTAGCTGGTATGTTATCGGCGTTACGGTTTTCGCCGTGACGGTTTATATGATGTTGCTTAAATGTTATCCGGAGAAAGTCGAGTACGAGTCGCTCACGAAGCTTATCGAGCAAGAAGAAGAATTCGATGTCGAAGCTCCGAAGGAAAGTAAATTTCAGGGGTCAAATAGTTTTCTTAATGTAGGAAAATCAGCTGGGCCAATTGATATGGAAAGGTAAATGGATAAAATGCTAGCTAAAGACAAGAAAACAAGAAAAAAAAAAGTCAAGTGATTGGATTTATTTGTGTGTTGTATATATATCAAGTTTGAACCTTAGAAAATGTCAAGGTAGTTTGTTTTTCTTAAGGCTAAGGTCATTTAGCTTGTAAGAGCAAGTTAAATGTACATGTAATAATTTCGTGATTTCTAAAATAGAATTTCAACTCCAATGATACCAATGATAGTTGTCTCTCTCCTTAGTTACGGTTATTTGATGATGTGGCATGAATTCATAAATACATCCTTAGTTTCAAACAACTCCTCAGTTACGGTTATTTGATGATGTGGCATGAATTCATAAATACATCCTTAGTTTCAAATTTAGAACGTACACATGCATTGAAATATAGAACCACTTTGGACACTTCATAAGAACTATCAAAGACAATATAATCATGTAATTTGTGTAAAAACAATTGCGACAGAATCATATTGATTGTAACAGAATGCAGAAAAACGAAATCATAATAATGCAGAATGTAAGAAAAAATTTAACATTGACACTTCAGAACCCCCTATTGTTCCCCTTGAACAAAATAATGATTTTTGCCTCATATCTACCTCTCACTTACAATCTAATTGATCTTTGACTACTCACTAGTGGCTAAGAACATTATTGCTAATTAGCAAGAGGAGTGAAGATCTTCATTCACTTCATTCAACCAATCATTGAGGGCGCCCTTTAACATGGATCCTGCCGGCATGACTACATTGCCAAATGATCCGCAACAAGCTCTCCCAGACAGACAGGACACACAAGGAAGTGTAGAAGCTTGTTCGCAACTTCCAAGTATAAATGAAGATAAAGATTCTTTATCCTCATTGAGTCGGCCGGCCAAGGCTTTCATTTTCTAAGTATAAATTCTAGAGACCAAGTGGTTTACCAGAGTTTACAATTTTATAATAACAAACATTAAAATCCTAAGAAAGACACCCTTTCAAATGGAAGAAGTATTTAGTTCTTATAGCCCCCACAATATACATCTCAACATTATTCCTCCTTTTGAGTTGGAACGAAAAACGAGTGGAAGAAAAGGTTTGGTGATTTACAAGAGAGGAATCACTGAAATCATGATAGAACCTAGACAAAAAAGAAAGTCCGATCAGTTGACCAAAACTACAATAACCTGGGTATTAGAGGGCTACTGTTGGTAGGTGTTTGCATGATTCGACTGTTGTCTGCTGTTGTTCGTTTGGTGTGGAATGTTAGACTGCTGAGGTGCCCTGCTGTTTGGTAACCTCTACTCGCTTTAAAGATGTTAACCGGCAGTATTAGTTTGGTGAGTTTTTGTAGAGTATTGGCTGGTTCACACTAGTGACTCAAAAATGCAAGTCAGCTACATAGCTATAGTCTAATGGATAGCTTCAATCTAATTAAATAGGGTGTCAGCTACATAGTCTAATGGATGCATTTACAAAATAGATGGGTATTCTCAATTCCTCTCCTAATTTCACATTAACAAAAGACAGTCATAAAAATTGCTGAATATTCAATCGCCCTTGGGGAAAATGTGCAGCAACTATAATAAAACATGTTGCACCAAAACCTATCCACGCCCTATCACAAGGTTAAGGCCGAGAAGGTGCAACTTGACAATTACAAACTACTAGTAAAACACTTTGGTTGGGGGGGGAGGACAGATGTATAATTTTGAAGCACCAGTTTTTTATATTAGTTCAGACAATTTCGAGCTGACTAAAGCTCTTTACCCATTTTTTCAAGTTGTAACCAGAAGATATATGAGACCCTTCAAATACTCCACTATTTCTGACCCGCCAAGCTTTGAACTACCATACACTCTATCAACAAAAGTGATGGGAACCTGTAACAAGTGTACAGTCAAAATTTAGAAAACCATAGCAACAATAAATGACCAAAATAATCAAGGCAACATCAATGATTTTTTGACATGTTTGGAGAGATTATTATTATCTTCTACCTCTTCAATATGGTACCCTTTTCTGGAAGCCCGGACAATCATCTCCATTTGAAAAACATATCCCTTGCTAACACAAGAGCTTATGATATCCTGAAGCACGGATTTTTGATAAAGCCTACAGAAAATATAAAAATACTATAAATTGAAATTCAAAAATAATAGGCTTAGGAACCTTGGAATTTAGATAAAATACCGAAATGAACCGGTTAGATCTGATACACCAGGCCAAAGAAGTGTATGCGCAAGGACATTCGCTCCTCTACTTGTCAATTTGCGCATAAGATTCCACCCATGCACGCCACCACCTTTAACATACCGAGTTCCAGTAACAATACTTGCACCTGTCTCCATCTGCTTTCTAGTTTTAAAGAAATTATAAACAGTTAACGAATATGTAGTTGATGCAGAAGTGCAGGACAGCATTCAAATGAGATAAAAAGTAAAAAGAAAGATTGGGATGCAGAAGAAAAAAGAGGAAGATTTTTTTTTTAAAATATACTCCCACAAGTCCTAACAGAAACCTACTAGTATAACTTATCCATTATTATTTACTAAGCTAGGTATTTACTAAATATATATCAATTCCAACACAAAATTATTTGCTTCAAGCATTTGCATTTTGCACTTATTCGTTAGTTCTGTTTTGCTCTTCCACATCATCTGATCTCTGTTCTAAAAATCACCGATTTTATCGATTAATCACCCGATTAATCGTTTTAATATGCTTTGCCGATTCGATTTTATAATCCGATTAATCACTGCACTATTTTCTTAAACTAATATATTAAGTATAATAAATTAATAATTTTTATATTTTATTAAACACATCTGATTAATGCTTCGATTAATCAGTCCGATTAATCACTGAAAGGTTCCTTTACCGAACAATGCCGATTTCCGTCTTTTAGAACAATGCATCTGATAGATACATACAAAGATTTTAGGACCGAGATGCTTACTTGATGAAGCTTGGAAGGTACTTTGGCTGCGTAAACAGGAAAAAAAAAGGAAACAATGATTTAATACAACTCACAATATGAAAATTTGTAGTAGTAGCTACAGAGAAACCAATGCAGGAAAAAGAAACCAAAATAACACAAAAAAAGTACTTGTAGTGAGTTTGTGTAATTAACTATCCATCTTCTATTGAAAGTTTAATACCCTTCAGTATCCTATAATGCATACTACAATCTATGTAAGTGTGCTGTATATGACGGGATCTCATAGCAATAAAGAAAATTTTTCTGTTCTAAGGGCATCAAACGACATATTATTAACACTGCCACTCTAAAATAGTCTTAGAAAGAACCCAAATACCATGCTTCAATCAGTCGTACATGTAATAAACACTGCCATCTAGAAAAGTATGAAACTATAACTCTTCACTTAATTGCATTATTGCATATACACACGTCCAGTATACATAAATCTAATTAAGGAATGTCAATCTCTTAAAAGAGTAACTGCCTTCTATACTCAAGGAGTCTTTAAATAATATTATAAAAATTGCTGAATACGATATTAAACAGGGAGAAAAAATAAAACATATGTTATGCAGTGATTCACTAAAAAATTGTCAAAAACTTGCTGCAGCAAAAGAGATTTGTTCAATATGAACTTTCTTAAAAAAGTAAAATCAAGTTTTTCAGTCTCCATTTCTTCTTTGGATGAGAATTCAATAAAAAAAATTCGTTATTCGCATCTGTAACTTCAATGAAATGTTAACTACTTGTGTGATACTTAAAACTGAGTACAGCGAGGTCATATCTGACATTGGATCATGAAAAAGAGTAAAACAACGGGATCACGTAGAATTTTTTAATATTTTTTCTGTATTGTTACAAGCTTTATGTGAGAATCCTACTTCCAGAATCTAAAGCATACTCTCGAACCAGTTCAGTCAAATAAGATGGCAGGCCATGTGCATTGAAACCTTTTTTTTGGACAAGTACACCGGACCTTTTTTTTATACAGGCACAATGAAACCTTCTTCACAATAACAAGTCATTAATCTTGGGCTTAGTACAGCAGTTTAGGACAAGTTGAGCAATAAAATCCACAAAGTCGCACATCTTAATAACATTGCCACACAAGAAACAGAGAGTTATATGCACGAAGAAAAACAAAGCCTTATGAGAAGACAGATACCACGGTTCGATTAGCCATACATGTTATTAACACTGACATATAGAAACCTACTGATCAGCTCAAACTATAGATGTCCAAACAATGCATATAAAAACGTGCGTACACATAATATTTTATCCCAGATTGCATAAAAAAAACTTACATGATGCGACAAATCAGCGTCCATGATTACAACAAAGTCTCCGGACGCATGCTTCAAACCATGAATATAAGCAGTACCTGAATCAGATCTTTATAAAGGCAGACTTGATTCTTTTCAACAACAAGCATTTTAATGAGAAAGAGAAGGATGGTACCTAACCCGAGCTTGTTTGGGCGAGCCCTTAACAGCTGTAATCAAAAAAGAAATAATACCATAATGAGCGGTGACAGATGCAAAGTAAGAATAACATATAATTACTTGATTAACTGTATTTGTACTTACAATACGGTCTTCACCGTACACACCCTGCAACTGTTTGACAATGTCTTGGGTTCCATCAGGACTTCCATCATCTACGATAATGATCTCAAAGTCGACATCCCTAACCAAAAGTCATAAAATATCAGAAAAATCCGATATAGACGGGGTAACATTAAATTTTTGACACGCTTGAGGGTAGTAATTGAACAGGATACAAATAGGATACAGAAAAAAAATGCACAAAATGTGAAGGCTTAATAAAGGAATTACAAGTAAAGTAAAGTGGAGGATAGCTATTTACTAAAATTGATGATTTTATCGAAATTCCAAAACCTCGGAATATTGATAATACTACACATATAAATAAATGAAATAAGCAGTGTAACACATAAGAGAATGAGAACTGAATTCAATTAAGAATTACATATAGAGAGGGAGAGGGAGAGGGGTAGGGGGGAGAGAGAGAGAGAGAGTGAAATTCATACGGGATATGTTTGAAGACAAGATAAACGATGAGAGCAATGTTGAGACGTTCATTGTAAGTAGGAACTATTATACTCATGTATTTCTTCTTCTTCTTGTTTTCCGCCTCGTCCATTTCAGAGATGAATCAAAATACTGATGATGATAGAAAAAGAAACATGTTTCAACATATGCTTAATAATTTTATCTAGAAAATAAGAGGTCACTCCTATATAAAAAATATATAACATTAACTGTTTTAGGCTTTTAGCTTGGTACTAAATTTGATATCATGAACAATAAAAACTCAATCTTCTAATACTACAAAGAATAGTTGTTGCGGATGAAAACATACATGAATTAACAAAGCCTAAATCTTTACCCTATATTAAAAAATCGTCTCTACTTATATCAAATCATTTCCGAAATTCTCAAAAACTTCCCTATTACAACCAAACTTAAATAAAAAGGATCAAACCATCCAATCCATGTTACACAAAAACAATTCCCACTTTTTGACACAACCTCGAAAACAGCAGCCCATACATGATTAAATTCTCACATATTCGTAAAATCTTAAAATTCATCAAAACAAGAGCAGACAACATAAGTCATCAATCAATCAGAACAAAAAAAACAAACATAAAATCACTTTTACACAACAACCCAATTACAAAACAAAAATAGAAATCCAAACTTTATAATAAAAAAACCTAAAAGATCACAAAAGATTTCAGAAATGTATTAAAGATCGAAAAGGGTATCAGATTCATACCTCAATAGAGCTTAAGCACAGCAAAGTTTTGATCTTTCTTCACGATCCAAACCCTAAAATCAAGAAATTGAAAATTCAGCTCAATTAGTATGTATATATACATGAATTATACAAAACATGTATATATAAAAGTAGTACCTTTGATTTGTGAATAAAGACAAGAAATAAGCTAGGGTTTATAATTTATAAATAAAAAATTAACTGGGAATGTACTTATCGTAAAAATACATCTTTCTTATAATTATTGCATAATAATTACGTTTCTTTCGTAAAAAAATTAAAATACTAACTAAAGAAAGACTCGCACAACTTGTCAGAAAAAAAACTTGGTAAGGAAGAATTTTGATTAAAATCATATATTATCCTTTCGTAGCACATGCAATTTTATCTTATACTTTCGTAACACGTGCAATCCTATCTTATTTTTTCCTAATATGTGTAATCTTATCGTTCTTTCTGTAAGTATAAATAGGTTATTGAAATCAGACACGCTGAAAAACATATTGAACCTCTCTCTTCAATTTCTACTCTCTCTATGTGCATTTATATACGTTATCAGCACGAGTCTCTGCCAACTGAAGCTTTATTCTCAAAAGAGCTACGACTTATTCTGACCCACGAGTCTCTGCCAACTGAAACTTTATTCTCGAAAGAGCTCCGACTTATTCTGACCCACGAGTCTCTATCAACTAAAACTATTTCATAAAAGAGGTACGATTTCTTTTACTCATTTTATTCTAATTATTATTACATATTTATTTATTTTACTGATTGAAATCTATAAAGATGGCTATGCCGTCAAATAATACTATAAAGATGGCGCTGCCGTCAAGTAATAATCAAAAGTTTTCTGGCCGGCTATGTCGTCGTAACTTTTGTATAAAGTTATTATTTCAACTTGCCTGTTTAAATATTATGTGATATATTAAATCTTATTTAAAATCTATTCAGAATGGCGAATCTTGCAAAATTAGAGTTTGTTGCTTTGGATGTTTCGGAGAATAATTATTTGTCATGGGTCCTTGATGCGGAATTACACCTTAGTGCTAAAGGCCTAAAAAATACTATTGACCCAAAAAAAATCCAAACTGTTGAACAAAATGCAAAAGCAATTATCTTTCTTAGGCATCACATCACATCCACGAAGATCTAAAATCTGAATACCTCACTATCAAAAATCCACTCACCCTTTGGAATAATCTCAAGGATAGATTTGATCACCAAAAATTTGTTCATTTGCCATATGCCCGATATGACTGGATTAATTTGAGTTTACAGGATTTCAAATCTGTAGCTGGATATAATTCTGCTCTTTTCAAGATAAGCTCAAAATTAATTTTATGTGGTGAAAATATTACTGATGCTAAAATGATTGAAAATACCCTCTCAACCTTTCACCCCAACACTATGATCCTGGCTCAACAATATAGGGAGCGGAATTTTCAGAAATATGGCGAGCTGATATCTCTCCTTCTTGTGGCTGAAAAGAATAATGAGTTGCTACTGAAAAATCATCAGATACGTCCCACAGGCTCTGCCCAGTTACCTAAGTACATAACACGTCATTCCTGAAGAATGAACGTGGGAAAGGGCATAGAGGTGAACGGGGTTATGGACGAAACCATGGACGTGGAAATTTCCGTGGTCGGTTTCGCAATCAATATCATTCTGGACACCTGAAGTGGCAACGTGATGGTTACAACTCTGACCACCAGAAATGGCATCGTGAAGTGCCAAATAAAAGAAAGGCGCCCCAAGAAGGAGAGAACCGAGGCATCTGTCATAGGTGCGGATCTGAGGGGCACTCGCAACGTACTTGTCGCGCACCCAAACATCTTGTTGACCTCTACGAGTCATCCAAAAGGAATAATGGAAAGAGAGTAGAAACCAACTTCGCTAATTATAATCTAGTTAATGAACCAATCGATAAGGCCTCAAATGAAATAGACACTGGTGCTAATCTTTATTATGGTTTAGACGACTAGACTTCATTTTTATTGTCTTGCTTTACTTATTTGCTTTGTGTTTTACTTATTTCCATTATGTACTCATTTTATGTACTTGTTTCATATTGTTGTTCTATGTACTCGGTGTGTTTTTAATAAAGATGTTTTTCGTTTATATATGTATAGAGATGGAAGATATATGCATTGTTGACTGCGCAACCACACACACTATTTTACAGAGTCAGAAATACTTCTCACAGTTGACTAAAACCAACTCACATGTTTGGACGGTATCGGGTACATCAAATATAATAGAAGGTTTTGGGAAAGCTAGTTTTCTTCTACCAAATAAGACACACATACACATACAAGAGGCTCTATACTCTAGCAAGTCAACTAGAAACCTACCGAGTTTTAAAGATATCCGTCTTAATGGGTTTCACGTTGAAACTACTAATGAGAGTGAAAAAGAATACCTTCTCATCACCTCAAACATCGTTGACAATAAAAGGGTCTTAAAAAAATTCCACTCGGTTTTTTCAGGATTATATATTACGAGTATACGAGTTCTTGAATCTCATAGTGTCAACATCCCCAAAGTCATAGACCCAAAACTACTTTCCCTTTGGCACGAAAGACTCGGTCATCCAGGAGTATCTATGATGCGTCGTATCGTTGAAAATTTTGTGGGACATCCTCTTAAAACTCAAAAGATGATATCCCAAGATGAACTTCATTATTCAACATGTTCCTTAGGAAAATTGATTATCCGACCATCCCCAGTTAAGCTTCAAACCGAGTCCCCAAAATTCTTAGAAAGAATTCAAGGTGACATTTGTGGTCCTATTCATCCATCTTCTGGCCCATTTAAGTACTTTATGGTTTTAATTGATGCGTCAACTCGATGGTCTCATGTATGTCTACTTACAACCCGAAATACAGCCTTTGCCAAATTACTTGCCCAGATAATTAAACTCCGAGCTCAATTTCCTGACCATCCCATTAAATCAATCCGACTAGATAATGCTGCTGAATTTATATCTGCGACTTTTAATGATTATTATATGTTAGTAGGAATCTCAGTCGAATACCCGGTAGCTCACGTACATACACAAAATGGTTTAGCAGAATCCTTGATTAAAAGACTTTAACTTATTGCCCGTCCCTTACTCCTAAGAGCAAAGTTACCTATATCTGTTTGGGGTCATGCAATACTTCATGCTGCAAATATAATTAGAATAAGGCCTTCTGCTTACCACAAACAATCCCCTCAAGAATTAGTTCTTGGTCAAGTACCTAATATATCTCATTTAAAAGTATTTGGTTGTGCTGTGTATGTTCCTATATCACCACCACAAAGAACTAAAATGGGACCTCGAAGAAGAATTGGTATATATGTTGGTTTTGATTCTCCGTCTATTATAAGGTATCTGGAACCATTAACTGGTGATATTTTTACTGCTCGCTATGCTGATTGTCATTTTGATGAATCTATGTTCCCTAAATTATGGGGAGATAATGATTTGCATAAATTAAATTCCGAAATATCATGGAATGCATCGGGATTAAATTATATTGATTCACATATTAATCAATGTGAATCTGAAGTTCAAAGAATTATTCATATGCAAAATATTGCTAATCAAATGTCAGATTCTTTTAGTAACTCTAGACATATTTTAAGGTCACATATACCTGTTGTTAATGCTCCGACACGAGTTAAAATCCCTACTAAGAAATCAATTCCTGAAGAATTGATTGGTGATTCAAAGCCACGCCAAAAGCGTAGTAGACCTATTGGTGCAAAAGATATTGTACCACGAAAACGAAAATTGATTGGAATTGCCCCAAAAGTGGCAAAAGTTTCAGAAAATACCCCAGAAGTGGTATTGCCTCATGAAGAGGTTCAAGCCCCTGAAGTGGCTGTAACAAAAGTCCCAGACGTGGGATTGCCTCCAGAAGAGAATGTTGCCCCAGAAGTGGCAAATGCTTCCACAGAAGCAAAGGTACCTGAAAACTATGAGATCTCAACGAATTATGTCCATAACGCGAAATTACTGGATCGTGGGAGTATTGAGGTTGATGATGTATATGATTTTTCCGTGACATCTGATATTATTATGAACTCCGATCCTGAACCACAAAGTGTGGAAGAGTGTCGACATCGAGATGATTGTCCAAAATGGAAAATTGCGATTCAAGAAGAATTGCAATCCTTGCGCAAGAGAAATGTATTTGGACCTGCAGTCCAAACACCAACTGGTGTAGTCCCCGTCGGGAATAGATTGGTATTTGTACGAAAACGAAATGAGAAAAATGAAATTGTGAGATATAAAGCCCGGCTTGTAGCCCAGGGATTCTCTCAAAGACCTGGTTTTGATTACCAGGAAACGTACTCTCCTGTGATGGATGAAGTTACTTTTCGTTTTCTAATGGGTATGGCTTGTATGGAAAAACTGGAAACACGTTTGATGGATGTTGTGACAGCATACCTATATGGATCACTTGATAGTGATATTTATATGAAAATTCCTGAAGGATTAAATATTAAGGCCACTAAGCCTCGACATTTATATTCTGTTAAATTACAACGATCATTGTATGGTTTGAAACAATTTGGTCGTATGTGGTACAACAGGCTTAGTGAATACTTATTGAATGATAGATATGTTAATAATCAAGTGTGTCCTTGCATTTTCATTAAACGATCATCAACTGGTTTTATTTTTATTGCTGTATATGTGGATGATTTGAATATTATCGGTACTACTGAAGATATTACTAATGCTGCTAACTATTTAAAAAATGAGTTTGAAATGAAAGATCTTGGAAGGACAAGATTTTGTTTAGGTATACAGGTGGAGCACTTATCTTCAGGAATATTTGTTCATCAATCAAACTACACTAAAAAAATTCTTGATCGGTTCTACATGGACAGAGCTCATCCACTAACCACACCAATGGTTGTTCGATCACTCGAGGTTGAAAAGGATCCTTTCCGTCCTAGAAAACAAGATGAAGAGGCTCTTGGACCTGAAGTTCCATATCTCAGTGCAATTGGCGCTCTCATGTATCTTGCAAACAATACACGACCTGATATTACATTTGCAGTGAACCAGTTGGCAAGATTTAGTTTTGACCCTACTAAAAGGCATTGGGATGGAATTAAACATATATTCAGATATCTTCGAGGGGCAATCGATCTTGGACTATTCTTCCTAAACAATTCAAGATCATGGCTAGTTGGATATGCATATGCGAGATACATATCAGATCCTCATTTTGGACGATCACAAACAGGTTACCTATTTACATATTGTGATACTGCTATCTCTTAGAAGTCTACAAAACAGACTATGGCTGCAACTTCATCAAACCACGCAGAGTTACTAGCAATTCATGAAGCAAGCAGAGAATGTACTTGGCTAAGGTCGTTCATTCAACATATTCGAGAATCATGTGGATTATCAAGTATTTCGGAAAGTCCTACAGTTTTATTCGAGGATAACTCGGCATGCATCAAACAACTTAAGGAAGGATATATTAAAGGGGATCGAACAAAACACATATTGCCAAAATTCTTCCACACTCATGAACTTCAAGAAAATGGTGATATTGATGTCCAACAAGTTCGCTCATGCGATAATCTGGCGGATATACTTACAAAGTCACTACCTACATCAACATTTGAGAAGCTGAGAAATAATATGGGTATGCGGAAGTTAAAAAGTTTGCTACATCAAAATGTCAAAATGTGAGACATTTTATTCAGGGGGAGACTGTACTCTTTTCCCTTCGTCAAGATTTTTATCTCACTGGGTTTTTCCTTGCAAGGTTTTAACGAGGCAATCATCTTTGCAATAACTCACATTTGACAATCAAGGGGGAGTGTTATAATAATGATTGTCAAATCTTACTAAGGAAGACTCGCGATACTTACTAAAGAAGACTCGCACAACTTCTCAGAGAAGAAACTTAGTAAGGAAGAATTTTGATTAAAATCCTATCTTATCCTTTCGTAGCACGTGCAATCATATCTTATCCTTTCATAGCACGTGCAATCCTATCTTATTTTTTCGTAATATGTGTAATCTTATCCTATTTTTTTGTAAGTATAAATAGGACCTTCAGTAATTGAAATCAGACACACTGAAAAAATATATTGAACAATAATTCTCTCTCTTCAATTTCTACTCTCTCGATGTGCATTTATTAAGTCATACATTATCCAGTAATTCGAGATCTACAACACGTTATTCACAATAAATTTTACGTTTTTTTCTCTCTTTATCTCGAACACTCTCCCTGAAATTTTATATGCCCGTTACAAAACTAAAAAACAAGCTCGGCTATCAAAAATAATACTAGCAAATAATACAATAATAAAAATTAATATTTTTAACATAATTATAATTAATTTAAAATTTTAAAAATATTACAAGTACATAACAGTAAGATAAAGTAATTATAAATAATAAGATAATTACATAAAACATAATTCATATGTAAACTTATTTAAATTTATATAGAAACATTAATTAATTAAAATTTTAAATTAAAATTTCTATTTAATATGTAAATATTACTATATTTTAAAATAAACTAATTACCTAAAAACTGCATTATTTAGAAAATGATATAATGTACAAGTTATTTAAGAAAAAAATATTATTTTCTTTGTATTTTATTATCAAGGCCAGTAGTTTATAGTACTTATTAAAAAAAATTAATATTTTTATTCACCTAGTAATTTTTTCCTAAATTTTGTGTTACTTATTTAATATTTATGATTAATTTTTTTATGCTTTAATTCTAAATAATAATATATAATTATTTTATATTTAACATTTCTTCTAATTGTCTATTTTTTTTATTAGAAAAGAAAGTTATACTTGTTTTTATTTTTTCAAACAAAGAAAATATATGTATATAGAAAATGTGTACCTCAAAATTTTAGGTTTATGCTCGGTCGAACACTTGGAACATCCCTAGAAGAGGTCTCTACTATCTCATACTCTGTGCTATCTCATGGTCTCTCAAATTGACTACTCTTTCACATCTAATAACTGTCATATATAAATTTTGATTTTTGTGTGGTGTACTGTTAATGCATTTTGTATTATCAATCTATTTTAATGAGCTGATATGAATTTAATTTTTAGCAGCATACTCCCGCAAGTTGTTGTTTTGCGTAACACAAATGTTACGATTCTATTGGGTCATACGACCACTCATATGCCAAGAAGAGCCATTAGCCTTGAAATGTATTTGTGATTTATTTGTATCTTTGTTGCAATGCTTGCTTTCTCCAGTTTTTTGTAGTTGTCGTTTAATTGCTCATATCCTCGAAATTCTTGTGTATTGTATTTGTATTTGTGTTACAGTATTACAGGGTTGCTGCCTGTTAACAAGAGAAAAATTAAATTAAGTGTGAAAAGAAGGGGAAGAAGAATTCAAAAGCATGGGATTATTTCGATGAAATCAAAGGTTGTTTAAAAGATTTTGAAAAATCGAAGTGAAAATTTTGTGGCGTGGTTATTGGAACAAACACAAATAAAAATGGAACATCCGCAATGATGAACCATTTAAAAATGTTGTGTGCTTAATCCCCTTTGCGTATAAATCTGGACAAATTGTAAAAAACACTGAAGTTTTAGAATTTATTCGCAAATGACAATTCTCACACACTTAAAGCGCATACATTTGATCAGGAAAAATGAGAAAGAAGGTCACATTAATGTGTATCAAGGATAATCAGCCTTTTAGAATTGTGGAGCACGAAGGCTTCATAGAATTTATAAAAGAAGCAGAGCCAAATTTTAAAATTTTCAGTAGATGGACGGTTGCAAGGGATTGCCAAAAGATATAAGACGATGAGTTGTAAAAGTTAAAAACAAGCCTGGTCTCTGAAAGAGTATCTGTTACCATGGACACGTGGACATCAGTTCATAATTTGGATTACATGTGTCTAACAACTCACTGGATAAATAAAACTTGGAAGCTTTGCAAGAAAATTTTAAATTTCCGTCAATTTGGAAGTCACAAAGGGGATGCAATCGGTAAGATGTTGATTGAATTTCTCGGAAGACGGGTTCGGTTCAGTTTGGTTTTTACCGAAAACCGTTACCGAACCATGTATGTCGGTTCGGTTTCTCGCTATTAACTGTGATTGAACTGTCCGGAACGGTTATTTTCAGTTCGATTAACCGTTAACCGGTTTCGGTTTTGTTCGGTTATTATTTTTCTTAAAAAAATATTATTTAATATAATGCTAAGAAAAGTTTATAGATGTTATTTAATACAATGCTAAGAAAATCAATTGTTCAATATAATATAATAAACAATAAGTGGCATTAAAAATTTTGATTAATCGAGCATTAAGGTAAATGACTTTATAAATTAAGTTAAGCTGAAACAAAATACCTAAAATCAACATCAAAATATCTAAAATCCAAACCCCAAAACTCCAAATATACCGAAAAAGACTTGAAATCAAAGGTAGAGAACCTAATTAGTTGAAGTTTTAAGTGAATAAGCACTAATTTGAACTCAAAATTTGGAACTCCGTTTCTAAGAATCCCTAATTTGAAGCTTCTAAATTTGACACCAATGTATCCATACGAGCTTGATCAATTAATTTAATGACTCGTCGATCTAATCTATTATATATATAATAGAGCAAATAGGGGGTTGGGTGAGACAATTTATTCTAAATTACTAATTTACCCCTCAATAATAAATACAAATAATTGTCAAATTTAATACCATGTATTAAGTACACTTAAGTCATTATTACTGCTTATTAATAAATATAAATAATTTCCATATTTAATAACATATACTCCCTCCGTCCCATTTTATCTGGCTGATTTGACTTTTACACACATATTAAGAAACTTTAATTTTACACTAAACATGACTATATTACCTTTATTTATAAAGTCAGGTGTAAATATTTTATAATTAATTTATTGTAGTTTCAATGATTGAATGCATTGGGATTTAAATTTGACTCATGGAAAATTGTACAAGAAGTGAATGTTTACATAAATATACGTGTGTGGTGGGAGTGAAATAGTATATACATGTATATCTATATTACACTACATCTACGGTAAAAGAATATTGTGATGGGAAAAAAAAGTTTTTATTGATCATGAGCCACCACCTGAAGAAAGGAAGAAGATTTATTTTGATCTCAAAGAGCCATCACATATACCAAAAATTATGGAAGCAAATCAGCCAGAACCACCAGAAAATATGTCCATTGAAAAACAACAAAATATCATGAAAATGTTAAGCATATTCATAGCATGTTGTGATGGTGAGTTTTTTCATTATTTTTTATTTTAATATTTTAAAATTTCCTTCTAAATATTTTTATGAATCCATGTTTCATATCTTTTCAGGTTGTTGCTACTAAAAAGTGTTTCGGGTTTTTTCTTGTCATTTGTCACGGCTTAAATATGTTTTTTCTTGTCATTTGTCAAGTCTTAATTTATGTATGAAAGTGTTTTTTAAAGAATTGGTGTAATGGACTAATATTAATTTCAAATATCATTTTATCTTTCAATTTCTACACTTTATTCTAAGTATTCTTGTCAAATTTTATAAAGTGTTTTTTTGTTGACAATAACTATATATAGAAAAAATCATCAAAATTTAGAAAAATAAACATGAAACACTAAAAAATTAAAATGTTAATTCCCAATTATATTTATATTGATGTAAAATTAGTTATAAATAAAAGTAATTTTTTTAACATAAATCATATTGTAAATTAATTTTTTAGCCAAGTGTTTTAAAATTTTAAAGTACATTTTTTAAACATTTTTTATAAGTTCTTTGAATTGTTTATATGATATTAATTTGTTTGTTTTAAGATTAAATAAAATTATGTTACTTATTTCATAGACTTTTTACACATGAATTATAAGTTCTTTGTATTTTTTATATGATATTTATAATAGTAAAATTTAATTTAAAATGCAATAATTTTAATTTGATTTCTTTATTTAATAAAATTATGTTATTTATTTCATACACTTTTACACATGAATTATAAGTTCTTTGAATTTTTATATGATATTTATAATAGTAAAATTCAATTTAAAATGCAATAATTCTATTTGATTTCTTTATTAAATAAAATTATGTTATTTATTTCATACACTTTTACACATGCATTATAAGTTCTTTGCATTTTTTATATGATATTTATAATAGTTTCCTATATTATTTTCTGTATATGTTGCTAGATAAAATATTGAATTTTTTTAAGTAAAATCTAATTTAAAATGCAATAATTTAAATTTGATTTCTTTGTAAAATAAAATTTGATTATTTATTTCATAGAATTTTTACACATGAATTATAAGTTCTTTGCATTTTTTATATGATATTTATAATAGTTTCCTATATTATTTTCTGTATATGTTGCTAGATAAAATATTGAATTTTTTTAAGTAAAATTTAATTTAAAATGCAATAATTTAAATTTGATTTCTTTGTAAAATAAAATTTTGCTATTTATTTCATAGAATTTTTACACATGAATTACAAGTTCTTTGCATTTTTTATATGATATTTATAATAGTTTTCTATATTATTTTTTATATATGTTACTAGATAAAATATTGATTTTTTTTAAGTAAAATTCAATTTAAAATGCAATAATTTTAATTGATTTCTTTATTAAATAAAATTTTGTAAATTAAAGAAGTGACTGAGTGAGGATTCAATTAATTTGCTATCAAATGAATAATTATTAAACTTTGAATTTTTTTTGTGACATTTGTTGTGATTGCTTACCGTACTTCTTATTTTCTAAAAAAAAAATTATTTTTTGAATTCATGGAACAAGTTAAGGGGAAAAAAAAGAGAGCTAAATTTTGGTGTGTTCCCGCCAATGAATGAAAATTTCTAGGAGGGAAACTTTTGCTATCACTTTGTTTAGCACTTAAATTTACTGTTGGAATCATGAACTGTACTTAATAGATCAAGAGGTTGATATATGTGTATCCATTAATGTAGCTCGTTAATCAACCAAAAAATGAGACTATCAGTTTAAATTAAAGAAGGGTATAAATGGAATTAACTTGATAAATATGGAAACATGGACAGAATTTTGGGACAGATAAAAATAGTAAGGTAGCCAGATAAAATGGGACGGAGGGAGTATTAATTACACCTAACTCATTAGTATTAATAATTTTATATATGTTACCATTTATCATTGAATATTAACAACCTATAATTAGATATCTAAAATTTAATAATATTTGCATGTATATATACTAAATTCTTATTTTTTTGAAGACTTTATTTAAAATAAATTTATATTCAACAAATAAATTTAATATGTTAGCTAATCTGAAAATGACCATATTAGTGTATCAAGTATTAAATTCAAGAAATATAATAGACATTCTCTTTGTATATGAATAAAAAAGTGGGTTATTATGAGAGTTTATAATAAAGTTGAGATTCTTATTATATGACCAAATTGAATATAAACTAAGACGGGTTTGAAAATTTGGATATATATAATAAAATATTAAAATATCAAGTTCATTACAGTTACATTAATATTTTACAATAGTAAGGTGAATCATTTTTCTTACATTAATGAATTTAAAGTTTTTTCAGAGGTATAAGTAAAAGAGTTACTCCCTCCGTCCCTCCCAATTGTTATCGTTTGTGGGAGATTGTCCGACATGCATTTTAAGATGAAGAGCAAGTATAGTTCTTTAACTTTTTTAAAAAAAATTATTTTTCTGAATAAAAGTTTAAATATTCTATTTTTATATAGATTTTTTTTAAAAAAGTTATAGAACTATACTTTTTATTCATCTTAAAATGCATGTCGGACACTCTCCCAGAAACGATAACAATTGGGACGGACAGAGGGAGTATAAGATTACTGCAGTGGTATGGAAATCGAAAATTTCGCCGATAAATTGCTACAAGACAACCAAACAATCTATTGAGCAAAATCGAAGCATACAACATTTTTGCCATTTTCGATCAAAATCGGCAATTTTCCGGTCAAAATTTGATAAAACAAACACACGATTTGAGGCTATGAAGAGAAGAAAAAGAAGAAGAAATATACTCAGCATCGAGTTGGTGAAGAATGACGATTTTAAATGAAGAAATTAGACGGCTACCGAATAGAAACTGAAAAGATAAGGGAAGAAGAAGAGAGATGCGTAAAGATGATTAAGACTCTTATTATTTTAATAAATAATGCACACAAAATAATGTTATAACTTAGTACGGATGTATAAATGCAATTTTACACATCTCAAATATAATTATTTTACTTATATATTTTAAAAAGAATATAAAAATATGTTCGATATTATTTCGATTTAGCATTTCGATAAATTCTCGATTTTTGATAAACCGTAAATCAGTAGTTCAACCAATTTAGTCCATTTTTCAATTTTCATTACCATTGATTATTGACCTATCTATTAATATATTTATCATAAAAAATGATGTTGTTATTCCTAATGAACTAACAATGAGATTTACAAAAGGGGGGTTGAATGTAAATCTCAAAACTTTTTCAAGTTTTGAGCAGTTTCAAAGGCTGTGTGTTTAAGATAAACAAGTGTATGAATTGCTTTAAGCTAATACAGACAGATATATATTCAAACACTAATGTAAATAACACAACAGACCTTAAAAACTTTTCTGGTGGATTGTTGTTCCACCAGAGATGGTATTTCAGAAAATCTGTGATTCAAGAAGTTGATCACAGCTGCGTCCTAGTACAAACTAGATGATTTTTTTTCTCAAGATTTTTCTAAACAGCTCTGGAAAAATTCTCATCTAATTACTAGCTGCTACTTAGTTTTTATATTACCAAGTGTACAAGTGAAGACAAAGATAAAAATACAATAATAAAATAAGTTCTCCACTTGTTTCTTTTCCATTTTACTCCAGTTCATTGTTGACTATTGCCTCTTTATGCTAGAGTAGAACGGCTGCTTTTTCTGATGTTCCTGAAATAGGCTACCACATCTCAGTTGTCTCTGTCAACCCATGTGCCTCTGTTCGTAGGTACAACTACCACTTGTCAACTGCTATTTAACAGAACATCCGTTGAAGCCTTCATCCGTTGATGGCTTTATCCGTTGATGTGTTAGCAGTTGAAGCTCTATCCGTTGATGCACTCATCCGTTGAAGGATGTTATCCGTTGAAGCTTTAGAGACATCCGTTGAAGCTTTGTTCCTCATCCGTTGAAGGTCTTTAAGTTATCCGTTGACACCATTTCATTTATACAAAATTACAAGGCATGAAATATTTACAATTGGCTTTCCTATCTGCATATCCTCTAGTAGTCAACATGACTTATAATTTCCCTCAACATTTAAGAATTATATCTCAAATTCAGAGACTGAAATATGCTACAACACTATAATTTGAGATAAGTCTAGTGTTGTAGCACATTTCAGTCTCTGAATTTGAGATATAATTCTTAAATGTTGAGGGAAATTATAAGTCATGTTGACTACTAGAGGATATGCAGATAGGAAAGCCAATTGTAAATATTTCATGCCTTGTAATTTTGTATAAATGAAATGGTGTCAACGGATAACTTAAAGACCTTCAACGGATGAGGAACAAAGCTTCAACGGATGTCTCTAAAGCTTCAACGGATAACATCCTTCAACGGATGAGTGCATCAACAGATAGAGCTTCAACTGCTAACACATCAACGGATAAAGCCATCAACGGATGAAGGCTTCAACGGATGTTCTGTTAAATAGCAGTTGACAAGTGGTAGTTGTACCTACGAACAGAGGCACATGGGTTGACAGAGACAATTGAGATGTGGTAGCCTATTTCAGGAACATCAGAAAAAGCAGCCGTTCTACTCTAGCATAAAGAGGCAATAGTCAACAATGAACTGGAGTAAAAAGGAAAAGAAACAAGTGGAGAACTTATTTTATTATTGTATTTTTATCTTTGTCTTCACTTGTACACTTGGTAATATAAAAACTAAGTAGCACCTAGTAATTAGATGAGAATTTTTCCAGAGCTGTTTAGAAAAATCTTGAGAAAAAAATCATCTAGTTTGTACTAGGACGCAGCTGTGATCAACTTCTTGAATCACAGATTTTCTGAAATACCATCTCTGGTGGAACAACAATCCACCAGAAAAGTTTTTAAGGTCTGTTGTGTTATTTACATTAGTGTTTGAATATATATCTGTCTGTATTAGCTTAAAGCAATTCATACACTTGTTTATCTTAAACACACAGCCTTTGAAACTGCTCAAAACTTGAAAAAGTTTTGAGATTTACATTCAACCCCCCTTCTGTAAATCTCATTGTTAGTTCATTAGGAATAACAGATATTTATATATTATTATATGTAAAAATTAATTTGGATCAAATATTTGGATCACACTGTTAGAGTTGGTCAGAAATTTGGATCAGTTGGTGATTCAAAGATTTGGTAGGTAATTTTAGTTATTGTTATAATAATGCTTGCTCTGCAATTGAATATACCATGTGACCATTTAAATTCAAAAGTTCATTGGTTTCTAAGTCTAAGTGTGTCACTGCTACCCTGAGCTTTTTTTCTTCATATCTAGGATTTAATTAAAAAAAATACTCTTCAAAGTGGATCATTTGATTCTTCTGTACTAATTTAGCTTTTTTAGGATGTTATCAAGTTTATTGCTCCTGTCGATATGATCAAAGAATCAATCTCTGCTCTTGTGTCATCAAATGATAATTTTTTTTGTTTTAGGTAGTAATGTGGAATGCAGGAGTAGCTTCTCTGAAAGAGAGCCATGTACAATCAAGAAGAGTAAAACAGGTAAGTTTCATGTTCGGATTTATTAGTACCTTAAAGTAAAGATAGTTAATTAGGAAAAAAGAAAGAACAATATAGTTTGCTTAAAGTTTTGCTAAAATTCCTATCTCCTGCCATGAAACTTATTACAACTCTTTTCTTTAAGTTGGATGCACAGAAAACTTTAGTAAATCCTCGGATCACATTTGGAAAGGGAGAGTTGATCTTGATCATCCTCAGGTGATAAATGTGCAGAACTATAGGTTTGTCTACTACAAAGTTGTAAACTTTTATGCAATTCAGCACTTTGCTACTAACCTATTTGATAGTTTTCCTAATTTTTGAACTTTTAAACGGAACAACATTTTTTCAGCTACGTGGAATGTGGGTGGAAAATCACCATCAAGTAGTATGAACCTAGATGATTGGCTTCTTGCCTCACCTCCTGCAGACATGTATGTACTTGGGTATGAGTCTTTGGTTTTAATCTTCACATATGCTTTTGTTAAACTATGTCATTTGTGTTGTAAATCTCACTAACAAATATAGCAACATAGAAGCAAGTGTATAAAGAATTTAGCAAGTTTAGGCCAAGACCACAGTTAACAAAACAAAACATGCAGGTAAACAAAATCAGTAACTGAAATAACGAAGAGAGAAAGAAAGATGTACCCGAAACCATAGCTTTTAACAGTGACTGAAATAAAGGTTCACAGATACAAAATGCCAAGAAAAATGATCACAGCTGAGTCACCAGGCCTTGCTCGAAGTCATGGCTGCTCTTGAAGAGAATATTGCCCCTACCTGCTGCGTTTGGGATGTGCACAATATCTCCACCAGGATAAAACAGCTCGGAGTTTATGTTAACAGCAGCAACAAAAGCTCCACTTCGACCAGCACCTCAGTCGCCGGAAAATATCAGCACTTCAGGACTTGTGGGAGAGAAATGCAGAGAGGTTGAAGAGAAGAGAAGAGAATGTAGTGTGTATATATCTTATACATTCAGTTTAGCCTCTATTTATAGGAGAGGAAAAATGAAACTGTCAACACACTTAATGTCTGAATTAAACTGCTTCATTAATGAAAAAATCAAAACTGATCAGATTTTGAATTTAAATTATTTGTAACAGCTTTTCACATTAACACCCACATTATTATCAGAACTTAAGTTAAGTTATGATTTGATTCATCAGTACTTAAGTTTTGATTCTGATATCAGAACTTGTTAAGTTCTGATTTTATTCATCAGTTCTTAAGTTCTGATTCTGATATCAGAACTTGTTACAGATCAGATTATTTGCAGGTTCAATGTATTTAGACTAAGCCCACTAACAAAGTGACTTAGCCTATTTCAGTACCCAGCCCAATAATCCAGTCAAATCCAGTCACCGATAAATAAATTCGAATTAAAATAATTCTCAAATAAATAAAATCCTCGCCCAGGTCGCCTCGCGTACGCGAGACGCCGAGACATTCGCCCTTCGACCCGACCCGGTCCGGTCCGGTCCGGTCCGGTGCGGTGCGTGGCGGGGCGGGGCGGGGTGCGCGTGTGTGTGTGTGCGCATGAAACGCACAACAACACAATGGACCATCACACACCTTAGTAGTTGTATACTACTCATGTGGGTAATACCATATAAAGCACACACCCTCCTTTATTTATTTCAATGTGGGACAAACATTCTCAAATTTTTCCAAGCTTTTCCAAGCTACTTTCAACTCTCATTTCATATGGATTTCATTAAGAAAATTCTTAAAACCATACATGAAAATTTAAGTTCAAATATCATTGAACAATTTCCAATCATTAGATTTTAGGATTAACATCAAGAACATAATTAAATTAAGCTCTAAAATCCTAATTTTCTAACAATTTGATGATCAAGAACCTTTGCTTTATACTCTTGACACTCAGATTTCAAGAAATAGTTCCTCTGAATGCCGGTAATATTTTGGGTGCTGAAGACAATGGTGCTGCTAAAAAATGGCTTAGCTCTAATTCGCAAAACATTAAATAATCGTCCGGGAACAAATGGAGGAAGTGGACGTTATACACCATCTCCTATCATTGATCCTATTGTTGAATTAGATGCTGACTTTGAGGGATCAACCAGGCAAAAGAACTCGTCTTTCTTCCATCGTAGATCATTTCAGACACCTCGTTACTGGAGCAATGACTGTGACTATACAAGCTCACAACCTCAGCCCGATCGAAGATTTAGTGTTTGTGACAGAGTAATGTTTGGCCATAGGCCAAGTAATTATGACCCTAACTTTAGGTGGGGTCAGAGGCCAAGTGATTATTCTTCAAGTCACAGGCCAAGTGACTATTCTTCAAGTCGTAGGCCAAGTGATTATTCCTCAGTTCAAAGGTCAAGTGACTATTCTTCAAGCCGCAGGGCAAGCGATTATTCTTGGGGTCAGAGGCCGAGTGACTACTCCAAATGGGGCTCCTCTGATGATGATTATGGGCCTGGAGATTCACCTAGCACTGTTTTATCCTCACCGGTGTTTAATGGCGTGTCTGCACCTGTTGAAGATGGATACTGCTTAGTTGCAAGTAAGCAAATGGTTGGAGTTTTTCTTACAATATGGGTGAGGAGTGATTTAAGGGAGCTTGTCAGGAACTTGAAAGTATCCTGTGTTGGTAGAGGATTAATGGGTTATCTAGGAAATAAGGTATGCTTTTTATGCCTAAAAACATACTTTTAATTTTTTTAGATTTAAAACTGAAATTATTCCAATTTTATGTTCAGGGGTCCATCTCAGTGAGCATGATGGTGCATCAAACAAGCTTTTGCTTCATCTGCAGCCATTTGACCTCAGGACAGAAGGAAGGTGATGAGCTAAGAAGGAACTCTGATGTCATGGAGATCCTAAGAAATACAAGATTTCCACAAGTTCGCGGCGTCTGTATTGACAAATCCTCAGAAACAATTCTTCAACTTGAGTAAGATGAAAGCATATCAATCAGCCATAAGTTTTTTCTCACAAAAATTTGCATATAATTATCTCAAAATTATAGCAATTTTACTTCAGTGCTTGAACACCCTCTAGAAGTTTTATTATGTCAATTTTCACCATATTACTGTAAAAAGCTTAATATGAATATGTCATGATAAAGAGTACAACAAGCATTCTAACAAGTTTATTTTGACCAGTCGAATCATCTGGCTCGGAGACCTAAATTATCGAATTGCCCTTTCCCACCGAACAACCAAAGCTCTTGTAGAGATGCAAAACTGGAGAGCTCTGTTAGAGAATGACCAGGCATGCAAACATCTCGGCTCTTGATCTACTCTGTATCTTTTGCGAAAATTGTATTTTTACGAGAACAATTATTAAAGTACCTCTATTTGTTTTACAGTTGCGCATAGAGCAGCGTAGGGGGCGTGTTTTTGAGGGTTGGAAGGAAGGTAAAATATACTTCCCTCCTACATACAAGTATTCAAATAACTCGGACAGATACACTGGTGAAAATATGCACCCAAAAGAGAAACGAAGAAGCCCTGCATGGTAAGATCTCTTTACAAAAACTTGAGTGTAAGCGGTTACAACTTCCAATTAGGTGATTCAAGGCACTAATCTAGTATTTGTTTCCAATTGAGAAGGTGCGATCGAATCTTGTGGTTTGAAGGAGGTCTCCATCAACTTTCTTATGTGCGAGGGGAATCTAGATTCTCTGATCATAGACCAGTTTACAACATATTTTGGGCTGAGGTTGAGTCTTCAAATAGTGGTTTGAGGAAAAGCATGAGTTGTTCAACCTCTAGGATCGAGGCAGAGGAGCTACTGCTGATAGTACATATAGCTCTTGGGAGGACTACTCCTAGGCTTTCAACTCTATACAGCTCCTAGGAGGACTACTCCTAAGATCGAAACTCCATATAGCTCCTGGGAGGGCTACTCCTAGGCTCCTAACTCCACATAACTCCTGGGAGGACTACTTCTAGGCTCCTAACTACACACAGCTCCCGGAAGGACTAGGCTCCTAACTACATACAGCTCCTGGAAGGACTAGTCCTAGACTCCTAATTCCATACAGCTCCTGGGAGGACTAGTCCTAGACTCCTAACTCCATACAGCTCCTAGAAGGACTGGCCCCAGACTCCTAACTCCATACAACTCCTAGGAGGACTAGTCCTGGCCTCCCAACTCAGTCTAGTCCTAACACTACCAGTCCTGACTCGTCCAGTCCCGCGACCCCAACCTTGAGTAATCCCAGCACGTGAGACGCTGGCCCAAACACATGATGGGAGTAACTATCACGCATCAATCATGGGAGTAATCAAGGCACGTGTCAGAGGATCCTCAGAACATTCCTCGGCCAGTCTCGTACTGACACGTGTAAAACATCCACTCCCGCCAGGTGTCCTCCGCTCCCAGAACCAATGGCTACGATTCAAAGGTACCAACCCCAAAACCCTATCCTTGGGCTATAAATAGCCCAAGAAGGTGAGGTTTTGGGGTTAATCATTCTCACATACTGACATATACACACAACCATCTCTCATTCCTTACTATCTTCATCTTCCCCAAAAGCGAGTTCTTACTCTCACGTCGGAGGCGCCGTGGGACCAAACCCCTCTTCCAGTGTTATTTTGTAGGAGCCCCACAGCAGCTACAGCACCACAGCAGTGAAGGATCCAGGCACGGCGACGAAGGAGCAGCCCCGCCACCAGGAGTTATCATTTGGCGCTAGAAGGAGGGGCTCTCCATCCTTGGGTCTCGGTGCCCCTGGATTCATCTTCATCAACAAGCTCTTAAAAGAGTCCATTTATTCAACTTGTAAGAACCCAAGCAACCAACCTCTTCCATAAAAGCGAATGTTGTTTAGTTAAGCCACGTTTGTGTGTGCTATTGTTGGTTTTGATTGTTTTAGAACCTCGATTTTACTCTAGTTTGCTTATTGCCTTTGTGTTTACTACCACCTTGTTGAGTAGTCCCAAAAGATTGTTTAAAAGCAGTCCCAGAAAGCCGTCTTTTACTACTTGTTGTTCTGGGTAGTTTTTATGATTTTCGAAAAGCAACCATAGATCATTATTGTTAGTTGGAAATTTTTGCTTGTTGTTGTTGGTATATTTGAGAAATGGCAAGACCAGGAAAGAATACTTCTAGGAGACCATCTGCTAGCACTCAGGTCCAGGAGCCAGACCACTCCCAGACCCTTGATCCAGGAGCCGACAGAGAAGCGTTCCAGGAGCAACCATTGCAACACTCACCCGGGACGCCAGAAGCCTTATTGAGCTGAACCAATACAAATACACTAATGTCCCGGTGACTGAAGAGCAAATGTACAACCTTACAAGTGAGGAACTAGCAGAAGCAATTCGGCTCTACAGGCAGAAGCAAACTCGACTTCAGGGAGAAGCCAAACTTGAAGAAGAACCGGAGGAGTCCGGGGACTCCCAGCAATCTAAAAGATCTGCCTTAGACCGGATTAGAGCTTAGGGAAAGAAAAACAAAAAGGATCAGGGTAATAAGAAAGAAGCAGAAGCTGCTAAGCAGAGAAGGTTGGAAGAGATGCGGGAGGAAATCAGAAAAGAGAAAGAAGCAAAACTCGAGCTAAAGAAAAGAAGCCACCACTAGTCCGGACAAGATATTAGTCAGGACTAGAGCAACCATATTTGCTTAGAATTAATTTTCTAAGTAAAAAAGCCACCACTAGTCCGGACAAGATATTAGTCAGGACTAGAGCAACCATATTTACTTAGAATTAATTTTTTAAGTAAAGAAGCCACCACTAGTCCGGACAAGATATTAGTCAGGACTAGAGCAATCATATTTACTTAGAATTAATTTTCTAAGTAAAGAAGCCACCACTAGTCCGGACAAGATATTAGTCAGGACTAGAGCAATCATATTTACTTAAAATTAATTTTCTAAGTAAAGAAGCCACCACTAGTCCGGACAAGATATTAGTCAGGACTAGAGCAACCATATTTACTTATAATTAATTTTCTAAGTAAAGAAGCCACCACTAGTCCGGACAAGATATTAGTCAGGACTAGAGCAATCATATTTACTTAGAATTAATTTTCTAAGTAAAGAAGCCACCACTAGTCCGGACAAGATATTAGTCATGACTAGAGCAACCATATTTACTTAGAATTAATTTTCTAAGTAAAGAAGCCACCACTAGTCCGGACAAGATATTAGTCAGGACTAGAGCAACAATATTTACTTAGAATTAATCTCCTAAGTAAAAAAGCCACCACTAGTCCGGACACAATAGTAGTCAGGACTAGAGCACACATATTTACTTCTAAGGCAAAAAGTAATCCTGGTCCGGGGCCATGCTTAAACCCGGACTAGCACAATGATCTTATACTTAGAAATATTTTTTTCTAAGGCAAAAAACAATCCTAGTCTGGGGCTATGCTTGAACCCGGACTACCACAATGATCTTATACTTAGAAAAAAAAATTCCAAGGCAAAAAGCAAAACATTTCTCTCCCTCAACCCGGATTCGGGGCAATAAACAAGAACATTTTTCTCAAAGTAGATAAATTTTCTCTACTTAGACTTGGGCTGGTCTCTACATACCCAACCCGGATTGGGGGCAATAAAACAACAAGTTTTCCTCTCAAGCCAGCATAACTCTCCATCTTTGAATCCAGTTTGGTCTTACATAGTCCAGTAATACCCTGGGTCCCGCAACACCCTAATCCAGCAACACTCGGGTCCAACGACAACCAGGTCCAAGGATACCAATGTCGAGGAACGCCCGGGTCTAGCAATACACGGGTCCAGTAACAACATCTAGGTCCCGCAACACCCCGGGTCCAGCAACACCCGGGTCCAGCAATATCCCGGGTCCCGCAACACCCCGGGACCAGCAACACCCGGGTCCAGCAACACCCGAGTCCAGCAACACCCGAGTCCAGCAACAACATCTAGGTCCCGCAACACCTAAGTCCCTCAACACCCCAGGTCCAGCAACACCCGGGTCCAGCAACACCTCGATCCAACAATACCCCGGGTCCCGTAACACCCTAATCCAGCAACACCCGGGTCCAACAACAACCAGGTCCAAGGACACCAATGTCGAGGAACGCCCGGGTCCAGCAACACCCTGGTCCAGCAACACCCCGGTCCAGCAATACCCCTTGTCCCGCAACACCCTAGTCCAGCAACACTCGGGTCCAGCAACACCGGGGTCCAACAACACCCCGGTCCAGCAATACCCCAGGTCCCGCAACACCCTCGTCCAGCAACATCCGGGTCCAGCAACACCCAGGTCCAAGGACACCGAGGTCGAGGAACACCCGGGTCCAGCAACAACACCTAGGTCCAAGAACAACACCTAGGTCCAGCAACACTCGGGTCCAACAACAACATCTAGGTCCCGTAACACCCCGGTCCAGCAATACCCCAGGTCCCGCAACACCCTAGTCCAGCAACATCCAGGTCCAGCAATACCCCGGTCCAAGACACTGAGGTCGAGGAACGCCCGGGTCCAGCAACAACACCTAGGTCCAAGAACAACACCTAGGTCCAGCAATAACATCTTGGTCCCGCAACACCCCAGTCCAGCAATACCTCGGGTCCCGCAACATCCTAGTCCAGCAACATCCGGGTCTAGCAACGCCCGAGTCCAACACATTTGGACTCGACAACAACTGAAATTCTTCAACACAAGTCCGGGTGGTCTACTGCAACGCAACCGGACTGGGGGGCAAGAAAATCATAAAATATTCTAAGGACAACCAATTTTAGTCCTGATTCGCTGAACTCAGCGCACTCCGGACTGAGGGCCAAGAAAAACTCAACTCCTGCTAAAGACAACCACCTTAGTCCTGATTCGCAGAACTCAATGCAATCCGGACTGGGGGCAAGAAAAGCTCAACTCCTGCTGAAGACAACAACCTTAGTCCTGATTCGCTGAACTCATCGCAATCCGGACTGGGGGTAAGAAAAGCTCAACTCCTGCTAAAGATAACCACCTCAGTCCTGATTCGCTGAACTCATCGCAATCCGGACTGGGGGGCAAGAAAAGCTCAACTCCTGCTAAAGACAACCACCTTAGTCCTGATTCGCTGAACTCATCGCAATCCGGACTGGGGTGCAAGAAAAGCGCAACTCCTGCGAAAGACAACCCCCTTAGTCCTGATTCGCAGAACTCAACGCAATCCGGACTGCGGGCCAAGAAAAGCTCAACTTCTGCTAAAGACAACCACCTTAGTCCTGATTCGCAGAACTCAGCGCAATCCGGACGGGGGGCAAGAAAAGCTCAACTCCTGCTAAAGACAACCACCTTAGTCCTGATTTGCCGAACTCATCGCAATCCGGACTGGGAGGCAAGAAAAGCTCAACTCCTGCCAAAGACAACCACCTTAATCCTGATTCGCCGAACTCATGGCAATCCGGACTGGGGGGCAAGAAAAACTCAACTCCTGCCAAAGACAACCACCTTAGTCCTGATTTTCCGAACTCATCGAAATCCGGACTGGGGGGCAAGAAAAGCTCAATTCCTGCCAAAGACAACCACCTTAGTCCTGATTTTCCGAACTCATCGAAATCCGGACTGGGGGGCAAGAAAAGCTCAACTCCTGTCAAAGACAACCACCTTAGTCCTGATTTGCCGAACTCAGTGCAATCCAGACTGGGGGCAAGAAAAGCTCAACTCCTTACAACGCCAACAACCTTAGTCCTGATTCGCCGAACTCAGCGCAATCCGGACTGGGAGCAAGAAAAGCTTAACTCCTGACAAGGACAACCACCTTAGTTCTGATTCTCCGAACTCAGCACAATCCGGACTGGGGGCCAAGAAAAGCTCAACTCCTGACAAGGACAACCACCTTAGTCCTGATTTACCGAACTCAGCGCAATCCGGACTGGGGAGCAAAAAACAAAAGCTCAACTCCTGCCAAAGACAACCACCTCAGTCCTGATACGCCGAACTCACCGCAATCCGGACTTGGGGGGCAAGAAAACCTGAAATTCTTCTAACAAAACAGTCAAAAGCTCATGTTCTACAAATAAACCCAAATTCACTCCCCCATCCAGAAAATCTGCATAAGGGAGTAGGGGGCACATGATAGTACATATAGCTCCTGGGAGGACTACTCCTAGGCTTTTAACTCTATACAGCTCCTAGGAGGACTACTCCTAAGCTCCAAACTTCATATAGCTCCTGGAAGGGCTACTCCTAGGCTCCTAACTCCATAGCTCTTAGGAGGACTACTCCTAGACTCCTAACTACACGCAGCTCCCGGAAGGACTAGGCTCCTAACTACATACAGCTCCTGGAAGGACTAGTCCTAGACTCCTAATTTCATACAACTCCTGGGAGGACTAGTCCTAGACTCCTAACTCCATACAATTCCGAGAAGGACTGGCCCCAGACTCCTAACTCCATACAGCTCCTGGGAGGATTAGTCCTGGCCTCCCAACTCAGTCTAGTCCTAACACTACCAGTCCTGACTAGTCCAGTCCCGCGACCCCCACCTTGAGTAATCCCAGCACATGAGATGCTGACCCAAGCACGTGATGAGAGTAACTGTCACGCATCAATCATGAGAATAATCAAGGCACGTGTCAGAGGATCCTCGGCCAGTCCCGCACTGACACGTGTAAAGTATCCACTCACGCCAGGTGTCCTCCGCTCCCAGAACCAATGGCTACGATTCAAAGGCACCAACCCCAAAACCCTATCCTTGGGCTATAAATAGCCCAAGAAGGTGAGGTTTTGGGGTTAATCATTCTCACATACTGACATATACACACAGTCATCTCTCATTCCTTACTATCTTCATCTTCCCCAAAAGCGAGTTCTTACTCTCACGCCGGAGGCGCCGCGGGACCAAACCACCCTGCCGGTGTTGTTTTGTAGGAGCCCCACAGCAGCTACACCACCACAGCAGCGAAGGATCCAGGTACGGCGACGAAGGAGCAGTCCCGCCACCGGGAGTTATCAACTGCCATACTCGAATGGTTACACTGAACTCTGCTTTTTTGACAGTTTAAGGTGATTCTTGAACTCTGAACGCTTTCATACAGATGCTGACATTGACCAAGTTATTTGCTTTTCTGAAATTTTCTATTAACTCTGTTTGATTTTTGTTAAATTTCTTGAAGGAACTAATTAAGCTCAAGAATGCCTCTGCAAGCTCTTGCCAGCTTAGGTAAGTGAGCATGCTCAATCTAATGAATGTTCTAATTAGAACATGGTGCATATCTGTGCTTTCCGATATTTAGTCATGTACTCTCAGGAATTGTAATAAGTTGCAACATTTTTTTTAATTTTCTTTTTTAACTGTGTATTTTAATATCTTGGTCTTTTACAAAGCCATACCGGCAACACTAGACAGTAGACAAAATGCACCTTGAAAGTGGTACATGGGAATCCTACGATTCATGAAAGTCATAGTGAAATTATGGGCATGTTTGGCAAATTGTTTAAGTCAGCTTATTGACTTATAAACTCGCAACAGCTTATTGACGAGTGTTTGTCGATTCAACTTATAAGTTAAATTTACAACTTATAAGTTGATAAGTTGAATGTTAGTAACGCCGTACTTTTTCTCAACTTATTTTTGATTTTTTGTTTTTTATCAATTTTATTTTTTAAAATATATTTTTTTAAATGTTAATCTAACTTAAAATATATGAATTAAGATAATTATATTTAAAAATTATTTATTTTAACTTATTTAAATAAAAAAATTCTTACTTATAAGTTAAATTATCCAAACACTTGTATAACTTATAAGCATTTATCAACTTATCACTTATTAGCAGTGTTCTAAAAATCGGTCTAGGCGGCCGCCTAGGCGGCGCCTAGGCGCTAGGCGGTGGTAAAACGCCCCGACTCGGACCTAGGCGGTGATTTAGGCGTTTTTTCAAAAAATCGGGTCAAAATCGGGATTAGGCGGGCTAGGCGGTCAAAAATCGGTCCTAGGCGGTCTAGGCGGAAAATAATTAAAAAAAATATTTTTTTTACCTTTTAATAATTTAATTCATTAATTTCATAATTTCACACAATATCATGTCAATTTCTAATATAAAGTATTGGTAATAAGTAACAACTAATCAAATATATTTACTTCCTCACTTAAAATATAAAATTAACATATTATAATTAATTTAAAAGTGTGAATTAAAATATAGTTAATATTGTAAACTCAATAATTAGTACATAACGCATGTCAAATGTGTAGATATTGTTTAATATCATTCTAATTTCTTTTTTCAAACAAATATTTGACATATTGATCATTATATAATTATAAAAATTAAAAATAATATTTATATTCTTCCGATTAATGTTCTGATTAATCTCTGACTTGCCGATTAATCTCTCGAAGGTACCCTCACCGTCCTGGCACGCCTAGCGAAGTCTGGAACACTGCTTATCAGTCACTTATTCGATGTAAGTAGTAAGTTACTTATTTTAAGATTTTCCAAACGGGAACTAATACTTGCACTGTTGCACAAGTAAAATAACTTTTCTCTTGATTATTTGACATGATCTTTTTAAATCTATTATTTTACTATCTACATAACATCAAGTAACTTGCCACTAACATGTTATTTGCATCTTGCTTCAACTTGGGGAAGCCCAGTCCCACACTTGTTCTTATCTGTTGTCTGGTCCTAGTTGCAGGCTGCTATTGTAGTGAGGTGGCACAGTTTTGAAGGTTGATGGAGACTTCCCAATATTGTCATAATCAAAAAGTAAGTTTTTTGCTCCTCTGTTGAGCTGATTTTGCAGTGCATTTTGTTTATTTGGCCTAATTTAGTTCTTTCTATGTTCTCTACCAGATAACTTTAACAGAACTGCTAACTTATTCCAAGCTAAAAGAAAATGCGTTTAAGCCATTATTGCAGGTTGAACTTGACTGACCAGAGATTGCCAAGTGGGAAACTGTTGAAGAGTTTATTCAAGATTCTTTTGTGAACTGTACAAAGATAACTGACTGGAAGAGAATGGAGTTTGTAAAAATAATCATTAGGTTTGAGCTTTTTGTTTTAAATGAAGAGAGAAGTGGAGAAGTGATGTGTACACACTCTTTCACTACAGTGGTAAAGAGTTTGAAAATATGATTCTAAGAAGTCCTCTTGTTGTTTCTATATCTGCTGATGATCTACTGTAAAAGCTGGTTCTTGATCACTCACCATCTCCACTGTTTCTGCTTTTCATCTTTATTACTGCATATATATGATGAACAAGAAACCAGAGAAAAAATAGGCAGTAAAAGAAGACAGTATTACAGAAATGGCAGTATCTTGGTGGGAAGTCAGAAACATGTTTGTTTTATCTGTTCAACTTATTATCAAATTAGGAACTTTTTGCATGCCAGGGGACTCTGGAAAGAAATAGAGGGCATGTTTGTGTAAGGGGCTTATAAGTTCCTTATAGCTTATAAGCAGTTAAGTACTTATCTAGGACTGTTGTCGACCTCACTTATAAGTCGAATTTAGTAACGACTAAGTCGAATTTAGTAACGACGTATTTTTTCTCAACTAATTTTGATTTTTCACTTTTTTATTAATTTTAATTTTAAATATATGTTTTTAAATGTTAAGTTAATTCAAAAGTCATGAATTAAGATAATAATATTTAAAAATGACTTATTTTACTTCATTTAAGTTAAAAAAAATTATGACTTATAAGTAAAATTAACCAAACACTTACATAACTTATAAGTTTTCATGTACTTATTACTTTTAAGTCACTTATTAATTTTAAGTCATAAATTACTTATTTTAAGATTTCTGAACGGCACCGAGTATATATTTACATACATATAAAAGAGTGGGCTAAGTATTGCAGCCAGTTGTGCCTTCATGTTTGATTAAAGTAACTGTTCTGCTGGTAATCTAGCATTCATAATCTGATACATTATGTGCCCGTTTCAGAAATTTTAAAATAAGTAACTTATGACTTAAAGTGAATAAGTGAGTAATAAGTGATAAGTTAATAAATACTTATAAGTTATATAAGTGTTTGGATAATTTAATTTATAAGTCAGAATTGTTTTTATTTAAATGAATTAAAATAAATAATTTTTATATATAATTATCTTAATTCTTATATTTTAAGTTATATTAACATTTAAAAAAATATATTCTAAAATTAAAATTGATAAAAAAATGAAAAATCAAAAATAAGTTGTGAAAAAGTACGTCGTTACCAACATTCAACTTATCAGCTTATAAGTTGAATTTAAATTCAACTTATAAGCTGGGTCGACAAACACTCGTCAATAAGCTGCTTATAAGCCAATAAACCCACTTAACGGAATTGTCAAACGGACCCTATGTTGTAACAGAGAATACAAAAAATTGACATTTTCCATTTGTCAAGGGTTATCAAACAAAATGATCTTCTGGATACATACATAGGATACCATATATTTACATCAACATATGTGATAGTAGTTTGTTCTAGGTTCTTGTTACATGGATTTTAAATAAGGGCACATGTCATAACAAATAACAATAAGGTATAATGTTCTAGGTTCTTGTTACATGAATTTAAAACAAGGGTTCATGTTCCTGACAAACGCGAAACAGACTGTTATAACATACTAACCGCGTTAATTAACAACAGTAAAGTATAACGTTCTTTTATGCATGGTTAACTTAACATGCTCAGGGTTAAGGTTTAACATGCCTGTACTCTAGACCTCAGTCCCTTACACAATTGCTCTAACTTGAAAAGTATCAGATTTTGTAAATTTATAGGAATATTATGTTCAAATTTATATACATGTCAGATTAATTTATAAAATTAAAGAAGATCATTAATATAAACTTACGAAGCAGAAGAAAGACATGAGATAAACATTCTGTGCTTGTCCTCCACTTGACCACCTTGTGATGATTTGACTGAGAAGGGTTTGTCTCCTTGTGGTGCTTGTCTTAATATATCCATAAACCAACTGTTAATGTCACTTCTGTGTATCTGTATAGACTATAGGATATACTAGTTCTTGCTTTAACTGGAAGCTAGATTCAGAGCTTGGTGATACTACAGAAACATATTAACTATTGAGCTTACTGTTTACAGTTAAAATAAGCTCCTTTTATGGTTGAAGAAGTGCCTATTTCAACTTTAAATAGCTGCAAAACAAAACAGGTGATTGGACATTGTTTTTTCACTGTAACATTAGTCCAGTTCTGTACATCAAGAGTTGGGAGGCTTATATCTAATGTGTTAACCCGTGGGGAGCTTGCTATGGCTTTACGTAAGGTATTCAATGGTTAAATGTTTTACACGGGTTTCTAGTAAAGGCCTATAAAATGAACGAGTTCAAAATTTGATTCTCATGTTTTAGTGTGTATTCGCGGGTTAAATTATGTTTTAGTAAAGACATAATGAGTTATCCCGAACTTTGTGTATCCATAATAGGTGAAGTAAACCGTATACAGATAGTATATAAGCGCAGCATTAACAAATTATACATCTGATCGTGAATTACGTAAATTGTTCTCGTGTAAGCAACATAGACTGTTTCTTAAATGACCTAGAATTTGTACATCTGGTAGTCTGTGTAAGCAACACACACTGTTTCTCAAATGACCCAGAAACACATTCCATCAACTCACTGCACTTGCAGTTTGTGTTTTTCAACTGAATATAACACTACAAAGGCAGTATGTAGCAAACAAAAAGGCGATCAAAGCACGCGATCTAAACCAAAGGTGGTTCTTAGAAAGCTGTTCTGCTGCAGATGTCAAATTGTAAGAAAATAGGTGGTTCAAGATATTAGTATTTAATATATTATAATGTGTGTGCATGCTTATGGTCTCTGTTGTTCCCTGATTTCAAGTTCATAAAGAAATTGTGCAACTAGGACATGCTATTACATTTTATTATATAATAATAATAGGTTATTATAATGACATGGAGCAATTGTTTTTATGGACTCACAAAAGTTGTGTTATTTATTTGTCTGCTTCTAGTTATGGTCTCGGAGTTAAAATATGACTTGTAAAATCAAACTTTTTAAATATATAATATTAGAGACTTCTCGTAGTTATTTGATAAGTTAAAATTAACGCATATTAATAGAATTAATTTTGTTATTAAGATTGGAAGTCGAGGATTAAGCGGATTGATTTTGGATTTCCTTAGTATATTTTTTTTGTACATGTATTATGAGTATTAAGATATGAATTTACATTATTTGTATGAATATGACTACGCTTAATCAAATCGAGAGATTAATTAATTAAAATATTTATTTATTACCTTTACTTTGTTTTCACTTATGGTAGCTAATTTCTCCTATTAAAATATCAAGTATTAGTCGATGATACCAAATTTTAGAATTCATTCATGTGTCCAGAGATTTGCACATCTTTGGGTGTGTTGGTTAGTTTGGTTTATTATTTTATTAGCATGATTACCTTTGAATATACTAGTATATATGTATACTAGTATATATGCATGCAACTGGATTACCTGATTAATTACCATGCTAATAAAATTTTACTCGCAGTTGTGTGTATGTATCATGTCCACCGATTTAGTTACAGGAGTAAAAATCATGTAAACAAGTTATAAGTAGTAATGCTTGATTAATAAATGAGTAAGTAAAATTTATACTAATTATAAATTATAAATTTTGTATTTAGATTGCGGGTCAGGGAGTTAGCGGATCGTTTCAGATTTTGTTAGTAATTTAGTTGCGATATTCGAGGTACGGATTATGTCCCCTTTTTATTTTTTTTATTTTTTTTTATCGTAGGTAACCTGCAGCCGCTACCTTTCGGGTGCGCACTGGGTAAACTCTACGGGCTCACGCAATAGCCTGCAAACCACTTGAACGAAGGTAAACCGCATTTAAGCGACAGACTCTGATTCAGGAGGCATAATCATAAATTCTCCTCCCGTGGGATTCGAAACTGTGACCAAGAGGATAGTTTTTCACTCTTTAACCAACTGAGCCAACCCTTGCGGGCTACTCTTCTTATAAATTAGATATCTCCGATTTGTTCAATTCCATATTTCATTCAAACATTAATATTGTTTGATCGTTTTGACTTCCGAAAATTGTTTTAAAAATTGATTTGGAAAGTTTTAAATTTTAAAATTATTTATGACACCCTCTCCTTTGAAAATCTAAATTATTTGTCTCATGTGATTTTTAAATTTTGCGAGAAATATTATTTTTCATTTGAACTCTTACAGATATAGGGTATACCGAGTTAACTAGCTGTAGGGGTACTACAGCCATGTCATTGCAGCACCAGTGACATGACACTTCCGTGACAGTATGATAGGTCACGACGTATCCTTCTGTTAGCTATTGGGATGAGCTTTTGGCCATTTTGATATTTGTTCAGGATACGTGGGTGCACCCAGAGTTTGATTTGTGATATGATTTACGGTGACGTTGTATATGCCGTACACGTTATTCGTTCTGTTGCACACATTAGGTACCCTATGATGTTTTTATTTGTATCTGTTCTGATCTCAGTATGAAATATCATAACCCCCGTTGCTTCAGCCTTACTTTTTTTAAAAAATTGTTGTTTTATTATAACCGCATATTATTTATTTTGATCTCTTGTTTTATAAATTGTATTCCAAATCCGTACTGGGCGTTTTGCTCATGCCGTATTCTTTTTCTGGCAGGTGATTAGGGGGATCTGGGACTGTGAGATGGAGAGATACCTCATTTATTGTTTAGAATTTCGGACTTTATCGTTATCTAGACTTAATTATTTAATTAGAGATTTCTATATTCATAATATTGGTTTAGACATTTTGGAGATTTAATATTATTTTGGAGATTTTAGACTGTTAAATTATTATTAGAAATATATTAGTACTCTGTTTGCAGGTTTTTGGACTTTAAGTAATATCACCCTTCTAAATTTAAGAAGGGGGTGTTACAACATATAAACGATATGCTCTGCATTTAAACGAAATCAAATTTTTTTGAAAAATTTAACAATTCATTTCACTTTATATTGCGAATTAACGAGAAATGAAGAGTACCGAACTTGAGCAAACAGACTGAAGAGTACCAAAATCTTCCGATCCACTATCACTCATCGGACAAAACGACGAGAGCGAGTACAACTTGGTAGTATTAATCGGAAATCCAAACATCATAGATTGGCGCGAAAGGTAACAGAGACAATTAGCTTCACCGGCACGAAACGTCGACTCGTAAGCGTTACAACAGAGAGGCGAAGGCGAGTTAGTGAGATTGTTCGGTGGATCAGAAATGTAGGCAAGGCAAACGGAGAAAGCGAGAAGTTGCGTTGAGCAACCAAGAGCTGGAGGCGGTGGAGGTGGATGTGATGGAGGTGGTGGTGATCGGAGACGACGACGTGGTGGTGGTGATTCGAGAGGCTGTGTTTGCGGTGCGACGGAGATGAGGAGAGATGTGGAGAGAAAGAGAAGGAGAAGAGAGAGATGTGGTTGCATCTTTTTTAATTGTGATTTTCTGTTAGAGTGTGTGTTTTTAGTGTGTGTGAAGTGTTTATATTGAATTGTTTGTTTGGAGGGAAAATTGGGGTTGTGTGTTGTTTATGTATAGTATGCTTGAATTTTCAAGTTTGTTCCGTCCCCCTCAATTCTTTATATTTGGAGGACGGGGACTCGGAACGCACTTTAATGCTTTTATTAAATGTAATTGCATAATTATTTTTAATTTTTTTTTCTTTTAAATAAAAATATAATTTTCAAACTTTTATACCAAAAAAGAAAATTTTAAAAATAAATTACGGAAGTATACTTTATAGTTGCCTTAAAATACGTGTCAAGCATGTGAAAAAAACTGTAAAGCTATGAGAGGGACGGAGATAGTACAATTTAGTTGACAGGCTCACGCTTTGAGCGTCCTTGCTGCTAGGATGTTGCAGTCCTGTGACTACTGCAGAGTTGTGTGATGTAGAGTTTGATGAAGGCAATGTTGGTGAAAAAGTTGGTTGTTGCATCTCCTTTGGTAGGACTAGTGAAAAAGTTGGTTGTTGCATCTATAACCGGTTTCAATTTTGTTCGGTTATTATTTTTTTTAAAAAAATATTATTTAATATAATGCTAAGAAAATTTTATAGATGTTATTTAATACTCCCTCCGTCCTTTTGATTTGTTATCAAAAGGATTGGACACGGATATTAAGAAATATGTATAAAGTAGTGAAAAAGAGAAAGAAAAGTGGGTGAAGTGGCGGGACCCATTAATTTTGATCAAAAGGATTGGACACGGATATTAAGAAATATGTATAAAGTAGTGAAAAAGAGAAAGAAAAGTGGGTGAAGTGGCGGGACCCATTGATTTTGAATGTATAAAAAAGAGATAGTGGAGTAAAAGTAGTGTAAAAAGGAAGAAAAAGTGGGGAAATTAGGGGATCCATTGACTATTTTTGGTAAGTTTTGAAAGGTAAAGAAAATGAATGGGACATCCAAAAAAGGAAAGTGTAAAAAAATGAAAAAGACGGAGAGAGTACAATGCTAACAAAATCAATTGTTCAATATAATATAATAAACAATAAGTAACATTAAAAATTAGGATTAATCGAGCCTTAAGGTAAATGACTTTACAAATTTAAGTTAAGCCGAAACAAAATACCTAAAATCAACATCAAAATATCTAAAATCCAAACCCCAAAACTCCAAATATACCGAAAAAGACTTGAAATCAAAGGTAGAGAACCTAATTAGTTGAAGTTTTAAGTGAAGAAGCACTAATTTGAACTCAAAATTTGGAACTCCGTTTCTAAGAATCCCTAATTTGAAACTTCTAAATTTGACACCAATATATCCATACGAGCTTGATCAATTAATTTAAAGACTCGAATATATAGTAAGTTTGAAGAAAATAGAGTTGGGAGAGGGAGAGCGAGATCCATACAGAAACTGTGTGTGAAAAGGGATATAAAATAGTGAATTTTACGGAGGGGAGAGAGGGAGAGAGAGGAGATGTGTGATAGAACTGAGAGGGATATGGATAGGGTTTCTAATCGGGCTAAATTGGGCGGCTTTTGCCAAAAAAATGGGCGCTTGATTTATAATTTTTGATAAATTAGACCCAATAAAAATTTACACTTTAATATATTTATAAATTCATTTAAATTTACACTTTTGAATATTTTTTTATTCTTATAAATTCATATATTTGTACTTTAATATATACTATTTTTCTTATAATTTTATAAATTTATATATTCATATTTTTGATTTTTAAAACTTACATATGAAAGCTTATATTAAAAATTATGGGGAAATTTGTACTATGTCTATTTTTTATATATAATTATATAAATTTGTAAAACTAAATTATTTTGTATTTTAATACTTTCAAAATTCTTATTATCATTTTTTTAATCTTGTTATGTATAAAATTTATATATCATTATGTATATTATTTATCAAATTTGTATATCACATCAAATTCTTGTCAAATTATTCTTTAATCATAGAAAATTATTATATTTATCTTTTTAATATTCTAGAGTAACACTTAATCAAAAATGTTACAAATTTCAACACTTTGTAGCTAATGTAATTTCATATTTTTGTCTAAACTATCACTAAAAATACGATGCTGCTGCGGGGCCATGAGTAGCATACTTGTGATAATATATTGGGGTAATATTAATTTGGAAGAGGTTGGCATAGATTATATTTGGTGTAGTGTATACTCAATCTTGGACAAACAATGCATAATCTACTATACAAAAGCAAAAAGAGTATTATTGGTTTCATGGACATTGGTGAAAGTAGTGGGAAGATTATTTTTATACTTTATTATATTATCTAATTCAGGTTAACTATATTCAAGGAATCAATGCAGCACCTTAATGAAACCGATAACTGAATTAGATAAATTCAAAATCCAAATTGATCCGATCTGACAATTAACTGAACCGAAAATAACAAGAAATAATAACGGAAATCGATCAAAATCAAGTAATAAATTTGTATATTGAGTTTATATTTGGTTGTTATGATTTTAACTATTCATAACTCATATTTCATAAACACTAAACTATTTATAAGTTAATAAATTACCAATTTATAATCAGAATTTATATTTAAAGCAATATTTGAAAAAATTATTTAAGTACTTAATCAAATTTAATATATTTTTAATTTTAAATTTGTTATATTTAATAGTAACTGATAGGGATAAATAAATTATACTTGTATAATTAAATACTGCATTAATTGTACAAGCTGTGGGCTGCTAGGCCCAATAAAAAGATATATGATACTCAGACCAGAAAGGTTAAGCCTGATGGACCAGATCAGGCCTGATGGAATAAAAAAGGCCCAAAAGCCCTGATTATTAATTAATTTCGTAATTAATTAATAAGGGACAAATCAGATGTTGAAAAGAGTCCCGATAAGGATATAAATCCTTGAAGATTAGCCTCAAGGGGACCTAAAAGGATAAGGAATCAGTTTCCTACTATCTAGGACTCCAAAGTCCATTCTAATTATGAGACTTGCCCACCAAGTCTCCTATACCAAGTCCAATTCAAGGACTCCCAACATCTATATAAGGGGTCTCACCCCCACCAATCAGAACTACGTTTTTTGGCTTGATTCTCTAATTCACAGAGATACGTAGGCATCTCGTAAAGGCAGATTGAGTCACGAAACACGAGATCAGCCATTAAAGGCCTTGAGCTCCCGAATCTTAGTATTAAATACAGCAAGTAATAACCTTAGTTTTTTATCCATAACATTTGGCGCCGTCTGTGGGAAAACGCAACAACAATCATGGCGAGAACACGGAGAACAATTGGAGCTCTAGAGGAAGGAACACCATCAGAGACAACCCAGGTGATTTCATCAACCGTGGAGGTTCCTCCCCATTCAACTTATGCATCTACTCAGGGGGAAGCCCAGACAGGGGCAACTCAACCTCAGCCACAAGGGACAACTCCCCCGACTATTCAAGGTACGAATCCTCAAGTTCAACAAGTACATATACCTATGAATTCTCGACCCGTCGGGTATGAATATTCAACTGTTGTTACTACTAACCCCCCTTATGGGATGCCCCTTCGTCCTGAGGTTGGAGGAAGCGGATATGCTTGGCGAGGCGAAGCACGAGGGCAGTCACCCCCCTATATACGAGGTTTGGGTCTTATTCTTGAGGATCGGGAATTTTCTGGTCCTTATACTGAGAGAGACTCCGAATCTTCGGATGATGAAGTGGCCCCGAGAAGGAGGCGTCCTGGAAAAGAGCCAATGGCCGATGGAAGGCAACGCCCCCAAAGCACCCCAGGGGCGAATCCCCAAGAAGTGCAGGAAAGGATCAGGGCTCATGAGGCTGAAATCCAAAGGCTGAGGCGTGATTTGGAGGCTCACCAGGCCACCAGACCCCAGATATCTCCTAAGGGGAGAAATCCTCCTCCTGTCATAGACCTGGATGGTCCGGTAAGAAGAAGGGCTGTTGTCCCAAGAACTGATCCAAGCAATCTCCTTCCCCTTGGAGATCCTGATGATCCAACTCCACCCTTCACAGAAGAGATAATGAATGCCCATATCTCAAGGAAATTCAAGATGCCCACTATCAAAGCCTATGATGGCACGGGAGACCCCGCTAATCATGTTAGGACATTCTCTAATGCACTGCTGCTGCAACCCGTGAATGATGCTATAAAGTGTCGGGCCTTTCCTCAAACCCTGTCGGGTATGGCTCAAAGATGGTACAATCGCCTGCCCCTAAATTCTATTGGAACGTTCAGAGAATTAAGTCAGGCTTTTATTAAGCAATTCATCAGTGGAAGAGTCAATGAGAAAAGTTCAGCATCCCTTACGAGTCTTGTGCAGGGAGCTAAGGAATCCTTGAGAGATTACCTGAATCGTTTTACAAAGGAGGCTTTAAAAGTCCCAGACCTTGATGATAAGGTAGCCATGATAGCACTACAACAAGGAACCAGGGATGAGTTTTTCAAGATATCCTTGGCCAAACGTCCCCCTGAAAACACGTTGCAACTCCAAGAGAGGGCAGGGAAGTATATCAAGGTTGAAGAAAGCATGAGGAAGACCATAGTAAGTAATGAGCCCACTGGAGGCAAGAAGCGAAAAACTGATTTGGAATATATTGCAAAGGACAAATATCCTAGAACCGAGCAAAACCCTGATTCAACCCCCAAGAAGGGAGGACCTGGGCAAAAGTTCACTGAATACGCTAAGCTTAATGCTCCTAGAAGTCAGATTTTGATGGAGATTGAGAAAGACAGAGATGTTCGCTGGCCTAAGCCCTTGAAGGCTGATCCCGCCAAGCTAGATAAGAGCAAGTATTGCAGGTTTCACAAAGATGTTGGCCATGACACCGATGAGTGTAGGCAATTGAAAGATGAAATTGAGTTCCTCATTCGAAAAGGAAGATTGAACAAATACACTGAAGAAGGAGGGGATAGGAATAATAATGGAAGGAAGAACTTTGAGGATCGTAGGAGGGACCAAGACGATCAGGGGCGAAACCCCCAGCCTAGAGGACCAGTTATAAACACCATTTATGGAGGGCCGAGACCTCGAGGGCCTGTGATAAACACAATCTTTGGAGGTCCAACTGCTGCTGGATTGTCCAAAAATTCCAGAAAGGCATATACTAGAGAGGTTATGCATATTGTTGGAGAAGCCCCGAAGAGGGCCAGGACAGAAGTAACATTGGCTTTTGATGATTCCGACCTAGAGGGTGTGAAGTTTCCCCATGACGACCCGCTGGTCATAACACCAATAATAGGAAATAGCCCGGTTAAGAGGGTCCTTGTGGATAATGGTGCTTCTGTGGATATCTTGCTCCACGACACCTTTCTAAGGATGGGGTATAACGACTCCCAGTTAACACCAACCGACATGCCGATATATGGATTTGCTGGAGTAGAATGTCCTGTGGAAGGGATAATCAAATTGCCAACCACCATAGGTACGGAGCCAAGGCAAGCAACGCAGATGTTGGATTTCGTGGTGGTAAAGGTTAGTTCAACTTATAATGCTATCATGGGGAGAACAGGGATACATGCCTTCAAGGCTGTCCCCTCTTCCTACCATTCAGTCATGAAGTTTCCCACCCGAAACGGGATTGGAGAAGAGAGAGGAGATCAAAAAATGGCTAGAAGCTGTTATGTGGCCTCTTTGAGGGCAGATGGAGTCGGGGTGCAGGTTCTTCCTATTGAAGATATGGATGTTCGAGAAAATGATGAGAATAGAGGAAGGCCAGCAGAAGAATTGGTTTCGGTTCCTTTAGACCCCGAGAATCCTGAGAGGACGACTTTCATTGGAGCCACATTAGAGGAGCCCCTTAGAGGGAAGTTAGTGAAATTTTTGCAAGAAAATAGTGATGTGTTTGCATGGTCAGCAGCTGATATGCCAAGCATAGACCCGGAGTTAATTACTCACAAGCTAAACGTAGATCCAAGCCGGAAGACAGTGAAACAAAAGAAAAGAAATTTTGCCCCGGAAAGACAAGATGCTATAAAGCAGGAAGTGGAAAAGCTCTTAGAGGCTGGTTTCATTGAGGAGATTCAATTTCCGGAGTGGTTAGCAAACCCTGTAATGGTGAATAAGGCTAATGGAAAGTGGAGGATGTGTATAGACTTCACCGATCTGAATGATGCATGCCCCAAAGACTGTTTTCCGCTGCCTAGAATTGATACTTTGATTGATGCCACCGCTGGACATGAGATGCTGAGTTTTATGGATGGGTTTAGCAGATACAACCAGATCAAAATGCATAAGGATGACATTCCAAAGGTATCATTTATCACTGACTTTGGTGTTTATTGTTATCTTGTTATGACGTTTGGTCTCAAGAATGCAAGAGCCACCTATCAAAGGTTGGTGAATAGAATTTTTAAGGATCTTATTGGTAAGACTATGGAAGTCTATGTTGATGACATGTTAGTCAAGAGTCTAGTAAAGACTGATCATATAGCCCATTTAAGGGAAGCTTTTGAGGTCCTGAGGTACCACAAGATGATGTTGAATCCGACGAAGTGTGCTTTCGGAGTAGGATCTGGAAAATTCTTGGGACTGATGGTCTCAAAGAGGGGAATTGAGGTTAACCCGGATAAGATAAAGGCGATCCTGGACATGGAACCATCAAAAACTGTTAAGGATGTTCAGAAGCTTACAGGAAGGGTTGCTGCACTAGGACGATTCATCTCCAAGTCGGGGGAAAAGTGTTTGTCATTCTTCAAATCGCTAAAGAGCATCAAAGACTTTGTATGGAATGAGGAAAACCAGAAGGCATTTGAAGAGTTAAAGAAGTATATGGCCCAGGCCCCGTTGTTGGCCAAGCCAGTTCTGAGTGAAATTTTATTCTTGTACTTGGCTGTTTCAGAGAGCGCCTTGAGCGCGGTGTTGGTTAAGGAAGAACTGAAAGTCCAGAAACCCGTATACTATGTCAGCAAAATTTTGCATGGTGCTGAGTTGAATTATTCAACTATAGAGAAATTCGCTTTAGCCTTGGTAATGGCTTCAAGAAAGCTGCGTCCTTATTTTCAAGCTCACCAGATTAAAGTGCTAACAAATCAGCCACTGAGAAATATCATTCACAGTCCCAAGGCAAGTGGGAGACTGATTAAGTGGGCAATAGAGTTGGGAGAGTTTGATCTCAAGTATAAGCCACGTACGGCTATAAAAGCCCAGGCACTAGCTGACTTCGTGGTGGAATGTACCATACCCAACCAAGAAGTCGGGGGGCAGGAAGATACCATACCTCAAGACAAGGGAGTCGACAATGGGGACAGGGAGAAGAATGACAATGAGAAAGAATATTGGGTTCTCTATTTTGATGGAGCATCAAAAACAAATTCCAGTGGAGCAGGGTTGGTTTTGCAAAGCCCTGATGGGTTCTTAATTGAGTATGCGATGAAGCTAGATTTTCCAACCACAAATAATGAGGCAGAGTATGAAGCCCTGATAGCTGGCCTTGGTCTAGCTGGGACACTTAGAGTCAAAAACTTAAAGGTCCGTGGAGACTCGAAGCTGATCATATCCCAGGTAAAGGGAGAATTTGAGGTAAGGGATGATACGATTGCTAAGTATGTCCGCCTAGTAAGGGCTGTGATGACCCAATTTAATGAGTGCCATGTTGAACACATTCCAAGGGAAGAAAATGTTAAGGCAGGTGCGCTATCAAAGTTCGTTTCGTCTGAGATTGAAGAAAGTTCAGGAAGTGTGTACTTCCGTGTTTTGAAGACACGAAGCATAGATGTTAAGCTGCTGGCTCCCATAGGCTTGGGGACGTCATGGATTGATCCCATCAAGGCTCACATTCAGACCGGTTGGTTGCCAAGTGATGCAACTGAAGCACGGAAGTTAACTGTTCGGTCACTAAGGTACTCTTTGATAGATGGGATTCTTTACAAAAGATCTTTCGTGGTTCCCTACTTGAGGTGTCTCAGGCCCGATGAGGCACGCTTGGCTCTTGAAGAAGTGCATGAAGGTATTTGTGGACAACACTTGGGGGGCAGGGCCTTGGCTCATAAGATAACTCGTTTAGGCTTCTATTGGCCAGAAATGATGGCCGATGCCAAAGAATATGCGAAGAAGTGTGATCGCTGTCAGAAGCATGCACCAGTTGTTAGACAACCCCCCGAAATGCTGACCTCTATCAACTCGCCTATTCCCTTTGCCATGTGGGGGATGGATATTCTAGGGCCTTTTCCTATGGCCACGGCACAAAAGAAATTTCTGATTGTAGCCATTGATTATTTCACCAAGTGGATCGAAGCCAAACCCTTGGCCAAAATCACAACTAAGCAGGTTGCACAATTCCTGTGGGAAAACATTATGTGCCGATATGGAATTCCCCGTATCCTCGTCACTGACAATGGAACACAATTCAATAATGAGGAATTCAAGAAGTATTGTGAAGAAAATGAAATTGAGTTACGATTCACCTCTGTGGCTCACCCGCAAGCCAATGGGCAAGCAGAGGTAGCAAATCGGATAATCCTGGATGGACTAAAAAAGAGGATCGAGAAGTCAAGAAATAATTGGGTGGATGAGATACTTCCAATATTATGGGCCTATAGGACTACCTGTAGAGTCACGACAGGAGCAACTCCTTTCATGTTGGCATATGGGGCAGAAGCAGTAGTTCCCGTGGAGATATCGCATTCCTCTCCAAGGATTCAGACTTTCAATGCTATAGAAAATGAGGAAGGGCAGAGGTTAGCCCTGGATCTAATTGATGAAGTGCGAGATGAGGCACATGCAAAGATAGTAGAATATCAGAAAAAGGCTTCATTCTATTACAACCTAAGGGTTAAAGAGAGATTTTTTAAACAAGGAGATCTAGTCTTGAGAAAAATAGAGGCTTCTGGTGTTGGACAGAAAGGAAAGCTTGCCCCGAATTGGGAAGGGCCGTACAGAGTCAAGAGCGTTCAGGGTAGAGGAACCTACAAGCTGGAAACTATGGAAGGTTTTGAAGTCCCGAGGACCTGGCACACACAAAACCTGAAGATTTACTACGTGTAAGATAGGTGAAGTACGATTCTCACTTGTCATTGAAAAGTAGATTTAAAAGCACCATGAAGCTTTGCTTGCGTAGGATTTTATATTCCAGTAGAATTTACATTATCTAGTTATTGTTGATTAGGGTCGAACCCATGCTGTGTAAGGTTTTGGAAAACCAGACTTCATATTAAAGAGTTTGAAATTATTTCTATCTAAGGATGTTTAAAGTTCAAATGCGTATTAAGATTGTAAAGTTAAAACAGAAAGAAGAAAAGCAACATATGAAATATAACCCCGAAGGGTGACAAGTTTAGATATGAATGAAGTTCAAATAGAAGATAAACAAAAAGTTAGGCCTTGGAAGGCTGAGATTCCTCAGAACCACTATCTGAAGTCTCCTCAGAAGTCTCGGTCGTTCCTTCGGACGTCTCGGTTGTCCCCTCCGAAGTCCCTGTAGAAGTTCCCTCTGCAGGAGATGCTGGCTGTTGAGGCGTTGCTTTTGGAGGCTCTTCCACCCTGGCCTTCTTAGCGACAGGCTCAAACTCCTCTTCGGAAGAATCTTCCTCCTCTCCGTCCTTGATCATAACAGCAAGCTTCTCAGTAACCCCTCCAAGCTCTGGAACCCGCACAGGGCAAGGAAAGGGAGACTGCTCAAGGACCTCGGGAAACTCATCCTGGATGGCCTCCATAGCAGCATCCCAGCCCTCTTTATAGCTAACTGGGTGAAGAAGGGCATCATGCTCCACCATCAAGTCCTTGAATTCTTGGGTGTCCATCCAGCCATCAAAGGCTTTGTCCTTCTGCGCCTTCAGAATGACATTTTCGGCCCGGGCCGTCTCTAGGTTAGAAGTGGAAGAGGCCAGTTGAGCTTCAAGGGCCTCTATTTTTTGGTTGGCCTCTTCCAACTTCTTGTTGGCATCTTCCAGGACAACCTTCCAAGCTTTAGCTTGGTGGATTGCCCCCTGAAAATGGGCGTTAGCCTGCAAGAGAAACAGCGAAAGTTCAGAAAAGAAACGTGGAAAAATAAGTAAGAAGAGCATAAGTAAAGGACGTACCGTCGCCAGAGCCTGGGCTCCAAATAGCTCATTCCCCTCTAAGTCCTGTTGAAGGACAAAATCTTGATAGTCCACCGGGGAGATGGAATGCTTAGACCATTCCTTGGACAGCGCCGTGCTGCCCACGATAGAGTCCTTGCCCCGGATCCCCCAGGCAGGTTGAAAATAGGCCCCTGGCCTCTGCTTGGTGCGCAAAACTTGGCTGGGGCCTTCCTCGCTTGGCTCCATTGCCTGAAGGAGGAACTCAGGGAAGCGATCACCAAGTCGAGGGTCTTTAAAGACCTTCCCAGCCCTCTTCATCCTGGTTGTCTCCAGGTCCTTCGGCTTGGTAGCCTCCTCAATCTTCTCAGCCACTGCAACAAATAAAGTCAGTTGAAAATCAATGAAATAAAAGTGCAGGAAATAAAGGAGATAAGAAAGGGAACTTACTTTTCTTATTAACGGGCGAAAGGCCGCGTTCTACCAGGACGGTCTCCCGGATAAGGTCCCAACAATGGGAAGTGCCGTTGTCTTGCGTAAGGAGGTTGAAACCTCTAGCCTCCTCCTCAGACAAAGTTATGTCATTTGGGCTCCCGTCCACGGCCAGCCTAAAGGATGATCGAAACAGGGAGCCCCAATCTCCACCTTCCCAAATAACAAACAAAAAATCTTTCTTCCACCCCAAGTTGTTGTCAGGGATGGACTTCCCATTCACGATATGGGGGATAATGGGGCGCTGGTTGATAAAAACCCAACCCGGACTTTTATCAGGGTTGTTTTTGAACTGAAAAATCTTCCTGAAGACAGCAACAGATGTGGGGACGTTGTGCTTGGCGCATTGCGACAGATAGCACAGAATCAACCTCCAGGAATTAGGGGGAAGTTGGCAAGGGTTGATGCCCACATCAGCCAGTAGCAAATGAATGAATGGATGAAAAGGGAGTCTAATACCTGCCCTTAGAGTATCCCTATAGACGCATAGCGCGTCCCTCTTCCACTGACAGGCCCTGTCGGCCGGACCCGCAAGAACCAGCTTAAAAGGCTCCATGATTTTGAAGCAGCTGCTCAACTTTTCCAGCTCCTTGGGATCCCGTAAAGCACTGATATGATCGTGCGCGTCCAGATGCGCATCAGACGGATACTCGTCCCCTCGAGTGTTGATCATGTCGATTAAGGAAGTATACCTCGATCGAATAGGAAAATCGTTGGACTTTCTAGCCACGTTCATCTTGGCCAAACGGGTCATTCTTTTGTCAGCCATCTGGAAAAAAGTAAGGGGCACGTAAATAGGCTATCTTAAAGTGGCACACAATGGAAAAATAGACACGAAAAGCAAAGGGAGGAATCTTACCTGAAGAAGCGCTCCTGAAAAAGGCTTTGAGCTCCGACTTGCTGTTATTCCTCTGAGAATCTTAGCAGGAAGATGAAGAAGAAAACTAAGAAATGAGAAAGTGAGGAGTAATAGCCTTTCCTCATTCCTTTATATAAGAGGAAAAGGAAGTCGAAGGGACGAAAAGCCCATTGAGGACAAAAGCCCATAGGAAAAAGCCCAGAAAAAAGAATATTCCAGAATATTCCTAGGAATTCTAGAGCATTCTAAACAGGGTGTATTAAGCCCAGATCAATAAAAGAGGCCCAATAAGATTTTGAAAAGGCCCAATAAAAGAGGCCCAATAAGATTTGGAAAAGCCCAATAATAGAGGCTCAGTAAAATTTAATAAGGCCCAACAAAAAAGGCCAGGCCCAAATCCAATTAGGATTTGGAAAATACAATACCCTAAATTAAAGCTAAATAAAGAAGGCTAGTGGAAGACCAGGAACCAGGTCGAAATCCAGGTCGTGAATCCTGCCCGAAATCTTTCGAGCAGACACCCGAAAATAACGGGTAAAAAAGACCAGAATCCAGGTCGAATTCCAGGTCGTGAATCCTGCCCGAAATCTTTCGAGCAGACACCCGAAAATAACGGGTAAAAAAGACCAGAATCCAGGTCGAATTCCAGGTCGTGAATCCTAGTCGAAATCCTTCGACCAGGAAGCAAGAAAATCAAAGAATTTTCGAACATGATTCAGGACGAAATATCGACTAGAATCCTAGTCGAAATCCTAGTCGATAGGCTCATGGCAAGAAGCTGGAATAACGGGACTGAATTGAGGTCGAAACTTCGACCAGGAATGAGGTCGAATAAACCAAGCATCTTTCAAAAAAAAAGGGGGGATTAAAAACTCAGGTCGAAGTTCGACTAGGATCCTGGTCGAATTCCAGGTCGTGAATCCTAGTCGAAATCCTTCGACCAGGAAGCAAGAATATCAAAGAATTTTCGAACAGGATTCAGGTCGAAATATCGACTAGAATCCTAGTCGAAATCCTAGTCGATAGGCTCATGGCAAGAAGCTAAAAAAAAAAAAAGAGGTGGAATTTTCGACCTAGATCCAGGTCGAATTTTCGACTAGGATCCTGGTCGAATTCCAGGTCCTAGATCCAGGTCGAAATTTCGACTAGGATCCTGGTCGAGTTCCAGGTCGTGGATCCTAGTCGAATTCTTTCGACCAGGATGGCAAGGCTGACCCCTATTTTCGACTAGGATCCAGGTCGAAATTTCGACTAGGATCCTGGTCGAAAAAGGGCTGGAAATCCCAGAAAATTAGGGAAAATCCCAGAAAATTAGGGGGAAATCCCAGAAAATTAGGGGAAAATCCCAGAAAATTAGGGAAAATCCCAGAAAATTAGGGAAAAATCCCAGAAAATTAGGGGAAAATCCCAGAAAATTAGGGAAAAATTTCAGAAAATTAGGGAAAATCCCAGAAAATTAGGGAAAAATCCAGAAAATAAGGAAAAAATCCCGGAAATAAGGGAAAAATTCCTGAAAATTAAGATAATTCCTGAATAAAAGGAAAAATTCATTGTAAATGTGTAGGTCGCTCCACACTTTACGGAAAAACGAAACCCTGTAAGGGAACGAATAGACTTAACTTCTGTGAAACCTAATCAATGTTTCCCAAAAGTTGGGGGGCAAATGATAGGGATAAATAAATTATGCTTGTATAATTAAATACTGCATTAATTGTACAAGCTGTGGGCTGCTAGGCCCAATAAAAAGATATATGATACTCAGACCAGAAAGGTTAAGCCTGATGGACCAGATCAGGCCTGATGGAATAAAAAAGGCCCAAAAGCCCTGATTATTAATTAATTTCGTAATTAATTAATAAGGGACAAATCAGATGTTGAAAAGAGTCCCGATAAGGATATAAATCCTTGGAGATTAGTCTCAAGGGGACCTAAAAGGATAAGGAATCAGTTTCCTACTATCTAGGACTCCAAAGTCCATTCTAATTATGAGACTTGCCCACCAAGTCTCCTATACCAAGTCCAATTCAAGGACTCCCAACATCTATATAAGGGGTCTCACCCCCACCAATCAGAACTACGTTTTTTGGCTTGATTCTCTAATTCACAGAGATACGTAGGCATCTCGTAAAGGTAGATTGAGTCACGAAACACGAGAGCAGCCATTAAAGGCCTTGAGCTCCCGAATCTTAGTATTAAATACAGCAAGTAATAACCTTAGTTTTTTATCCATAACAGTAACATATTTTTCAAATTCTCATTAGTTTAAAAATGACTTAGCTATGGTCCGAAAAGATCGAACTCGAATCCAATCCGAACCGACTCCAAATTTCATCCAATTTTTTTATCTAAGTTATATTTAAATCGAACCAAATTCGATCCAATCCAAATTATGTCCAGAAATATATGATAACAAAAAATTAATTCCGGACATAAAATTCAACTAATCCGAAATCGATCCAATTATCCGATAATCCATAACTCTATCCTTCCAATTAGGGTTGCACATGGGCTGGGTTGGGTCGGTTTCGACAATTTACTGAACCAACCCATTTAGTTCGGGTTTGAAAATTTTTAACCCATTAATATCAAAAAAAAATTATAACCCAACCCTATTATATGAGTGATGGGTTGGGTCGGGTTGGGTTGGGTTGAATGGGTGAATAAGAATAATAGTAGACAATAAAAAATGCTACATACAAGAAATAAATGACCGTTCAAATTATTACAAGTATATTAAAACAAGTATAAAGATATTTTATACCACAAATGTAAAGTTAAAGACAAACACAACTCTCGGAAAAATAAGTGGAAAGTTAAAAATACAATCTTGATTCAAGAAACATAAATTCTTAATTTCACAATCTATCAAAATTTACTTTTACTCTACATAAATATATGATAAACATAAATACTATAAACAATCAAATTGGTTTAACATAATAGTTTGTGAAAACACCTTGTTATAGTGCAGCTCATTGTCCGCTTCATATTATCCGAGTTCAATTCAATTTATAAAGTTTAGCCCAAAATTACGATCAAATTCAAAATATATTATTGTTATTACTTCATTTGTCTACTGCCTAGTGCATAGTCAGTTATGGGCAAAAGCAAATATATTAGGTTGTGTCTGAAATTAAAATGGGCCGGGAGTTAGTAATATATAATGGAAATGAGTTGGGACTTAACAATTAGATCGGGTTGGGTTGGGTTAGGGTTTTAAAAAGTTAAAATCCGAAACAACCCAATATAATCGGCCCAGCGAAAATTTAACCCAACTAACCTATGGGTTTGGATGGTTCGGTTTACTCGGCCCAAATAAGGGTTGGTTTGGATTGGTTTGAACGGGTTTGCTAACCCACGAGCAGCCCTACTTCCGATACAAATTCCAATTGTGTCATAATCGTGAACACTGTGGCCCAAATAAGCCAGTAACTACCGGGTTTTATAAGAAGAAGCGTATATGAAGGCCCAAACATTCTCATTCTATGTGCTTAATTATTTATAAACAACTGTACAGGTGCATCAAGTACTTAACAACATGACTGTGCTCTGATAATGGGGTTCATCTGGATGTATGACTGGTATGAAAATGATTTAAAACTTTTTTCAGCAACTTCACAAGTCCACATTGTTGTGCTCTTCCTCATTTTCGTGTCTTGCCAGATTTCACACTGTACACTGGCCCTTTGTTTCTCAGTGTAAAGGACAATACCCATTACTACACAAAGTTGACTGAATAACATAACTAAAATCTGCCTTGGTCCGCATGAATACTCCGTTCATTGCGGTGTTCGAATATTTTTTTTTAATCACGGAGTTTAGTGCACTGAGGACGAGCTCGTAAACGAAGTGTGAAGTCAAAATAAGGCATCAATGCATATTACACTAAGTTGACTAAGGATGTGTTTGGTATTGCTGTTGCAAACAGCAATAACAATTTTTCGCTGAAAAACAGTTAAAAAACTGTTTGGTAAAATTTAAAAGCTACTTTTCGGAAAAAGTGTTTTTGGGCTGAAAGCTGCTGTTAGAAAAAGTAAGTCTCCCCGTACTTTTAGAAAAAGCTGTTTTTCAGCTGTTGCGAGAAGCAGGTGCTGATTTCACCATCAAACATAATCAACAGCATCATTATTTTTAATTTTTTGCATCTAAGAATATATGTATCAAAAAAATTACCAAACAGTCCTCTGACTTTTACAACAATACTTTTTTCAACAACACTTTTTTTAACAACACAACAATTTTTAACAGCAATCTCAAATAGAGCCTAAATAAGGCAGTAATTATGAGCACTCCGTACATTGTTAAAGATAGTAAGATAGATTATGTAGTGGTCGAGTTTTTTCCGAATCACGGGAGTTTAATGCACTGAACACGAAACGATGAAGTGGGAAGTCAAGTAACTATCAACTGAGAACCTAAATGAAAGTATCTGTTTACTAATTAATCACATACACGCTAGAAGTTTGACTACTGACCTCCCGTAAGACATACAAGAGCTCAACCACTTCACCAACACTTCATTATTAGCTAGACCAAAGTATGTAGACATGTTATTTATCTATAGGTAGTACGAAGTTGTAACTAGAGGGGGAGTCACACTCAGTCCCACTAAACCAAACACCAAGGAATTATTATCATTAGGTGCTGTATTTTCACCAAAAGGAGCATTGCTAGAAGAAGCATGTGAGTTGGGCCAGCTTGGTTTTGGCAAATACCAAAAGTAAAGATTGATGTAAAATATGAGCAAGTCCATTGCACATGAGTAAAACTTAACAAGTACTAGCCAGCCCCCCTTCCCATTTGTTGTGTTTGCTTTATTTATTGGCCCTTTGCACATGTAAAACCACTTACTTCACAACAAGGTGTACTAACATTTCAACGCTTATCTCAATTCTCATCTATCTTTCTTCTTCTTTCTATCCATAATTATTCTTCTTGAAACTATATTTTAAAGATTTTTTTTTTGCTAAAATGAATTATAGTCTTATAATTAACTACTTATTCTAATAAACTTTTGGGACGAGTCAGAGTCGGACCCATGATTTGGGACAACAATAAAATTATAACCAGGATCTTATATTATTCTAACACTCCCCTCACTCGAAAGACCATTTATAGGTCGAAGTGTGGATCATGGGCGCACATCTTTGGGGCATAAATTTGTCTTTCGTGTCCCTCATAAATTGTGAGAAATATTGGGGGTGACAGTGATCAAACCTGAGTCTTCCGCCAGTCTGAACTCTGATAACATGTCAAGCAACCAGTTACTCTAAAATCTCAACCGTTAGAGAATGACTCTTTTCAGGATTTTATATTATTTAAACATGTACTAAATTTAAATTTGAACATTCCATTTACATTGTTTTTTAAATTGGTCATTAAGTGAAAGTTAGAGCTCAATTTGGTTGGCATGCTAAAAAAGTTAAAAAGGGCTAAAAGAAAAGTTAAAAGCATTGATCCTCCTTGTTTGTTGAACAACAACTTGGTACCCTTGCCCTTCTTTTCTGGTTCTTGACAGTTAAATTATCTGTTTTTACAATTATCTAAGAGGTTCTCAAAAATATTACTCCAATGAATGAAAAATGACATATAACATACAAAAACAAATCTATACGTTTTTTTATAATTGAATGCTGCTTATAACATACAAAGATCTTTCGTGTCATGTGATTTACTTGTAACATACGAGAATCGTATATCGTTCGTATCACGTAATTTCAACCATGTTAATAGAGTCGTGAAATGAAAATGAAACTTCATATTAAAATTTATCCAAATTTCATTTTTGTTAACCGAATTATAATCCTATGATTTATCGGTCAACTAGAACAAATCCCGGATAATCCTATGATTTATCGGTCAACAAGAACAAATCCTGGACAGGAAATAACAAAAATTATGCAAGTATATCTTAATAATCTTAAAAATTGCTAGAACAATACCTAACAATTTTCAAAAAAAAAGATATTAAAAAAGCAGTTGTATACATTGATTTAACCCACATGGCTGATGGCACATCCACCGCAAAAATATAATTACACTATTAATCTCTACAATCCTATAGCAAAAGGAAAAAGTAATGATAATATAATATTACAAGAAAACAAAAAGCAGTAATAATAAATTGGAATTTAAAAAGGGTAGTAATATCTAAAAGTTGTAGTAAGGTAATGATTTGTTTATTTAAATTAAAAGGAACATAATAATTGATGGAAAATGATAAAAAGTAAGGTGGGAGAAGGACAAAAATGGGATGGGGAAAAAGTGGGGGAAGGATGGAAGATACTCTGCAGACTTTACAATAAGATGAGATGAACAATGGTCTTTTTTTGGAGGTAAATGCAGTTTAAATTGGAAAACGTTATTTTCAGAGCTGATTTTTAATTTTTAGAGTAAAATTATCATTAAAAGATAAAATTATCTTCCAGAAATACATTTAGCACATAAATCAGCACAGTCGATGAAGACAATATTGTCTTTTCGGTTTAGAATAAAATTGACGTTATTTTTAGAGTTGATTTTTAATTTTTAAAGTAAGATTGACATTAAAAGATAAAATTATTCTCCGAAAGTACTTTTATTATTACTATTAATGAAAATATAATTATCTTTCAGTTCAGAATAAAATTGACGTTAAAACATAAAATCGATCTCTGAAAACACATGAATCAGCACTATTAATGAGGATATTATCGTCTTTGCAGTTAATTTTGTTCTGAAAGTTAAAATCCAGTTCCGGAAATAATATTTTCCTTTAAAAATGGCAATAATATTAACCGATTTTATTTTATTAGGCGGAATAAAATTGTCTAAATCTTGATAATGAGGTAAGAATAAGAAGAGATGAATAAAAACATGTAAAAACTAAAAAAATAATGTTACGTGTTACAAAATATTCTCAAATGACACAAAAAGAGTTTGGTAAATCTTAGATCGATGATAATTTATGTTTCGGAAAAATATTATAAATCAATCAAGTACATTTTATACATCAAACAAAAACAAAATTTCTTTTCAAATTAGTCCCTGTTAGCTCTCTTGATTCCGCTCTGCCCCGAACGACACGGGGAGACAGTATAAAACTAAAATTCCAGTAAAATTAGGTTATCGAACTACATATTTGGCAGACTGGCCAATGAAATAAACTGCTACCAAAACAATTTGAAATTCGTTAAAAAACAATAAAAGCTTCAAGAAAAAAGAAATGTTAAATTAAAGATTAATAAGAGATTCGACAGCACTGCTTCAAAAGATACCCTGAGCATGTGGGAAGGACTAACAAATATGGTCACTTTCATAATGCTCCAATCAACAAAACACCCAATAGCGTACGTACGAATTTGAATTATATTTGAAAAGAAACATATGTGAATAATAATTGTGAATGAATGCCTTTAGGGTAACCTAATTTAAAAATCAATATCAAATGCCTTTTTGTAATAAGAAGATATCCCACTGAACCAATTGACAAATTAAAAAGATTACAGATAAAATATTACTCCCTCCGTCCCTTTCAATTGTTTACATTTTTTAGAGAGTGTTCGACACACATTTTAAGGTGCATATAAAGTATAGTTCTGTATTTTTTTTTTAATTTTGTTTTTCTGAATAAAAATTAAAACATTCAACTTTTATTCAGAAAAAAGAAAATTGTAAAAATAAGTTACATAACTATACTTTTTATGCACCTTAAAATGCGTGTCGAACACTTCCTCGGAAATGTAAACAATTGAAAGAGACAGAGGGAGTAGTTACCGAGAAATGTTGAAATCCGTAAAACGATTTTTCGTAAATACTGATGTGTAAGGTATATATACTTGCCTATTTGTAATAAGATGATATCCGCTCGTAAATTAAAATAGTGAAAAATTAAAATACCCCCTATTTGAGAGGTTAGTGTCCAAAATACCGTTTGACGGGAGGGTGTGTCCAAAATACCCTCTAAATATGCATGTCTAACATTCGTATTCCTTTTTTCAAAATTTTACAAAAAATACGCATGTCACGTGCATATTTACTGCTACAATAACATGGATACGCATCGTATTCCTGTTACCGTATACAGTAAATACGCATGTTTAGAATGCGTATTCTTTGTAAAATTTTAAAAATATGAATACACATCTTAGCATTCATAGTTCGTGGGTATTTTGGGCTGTCCGTTCCGTCGGTGGGTATTCTGGGCATTTAAAACTGAAAAATGATGTATTTTGAATATTTTTTAATTAAAATATGATAAATATCGCTTTTTCGAGAAATTTTTTGAAAATGAATTCGAATTAACTTAAGCTACTATGGAATATGTGCTAATTAAATAAAAGTTAGGAAATTGGATCACAATTGCAAAACAAATGGATACGCACTAGAAGAGGGGAGATATATAAAACACACGCACGAGCCTGAAAATGTGATGCGAATCAGACAGCAGTTGTAAAATGCAAAAGCCATTGATTTTGTGGGATGTGAGTTGTAATAATATGGCACTGATTAATTTGTTTGCTTTTTCTTTCGGTTAACATATTAAAATAGTACAATACTACAGTATTATTTAAGTCGTAAAATGTTAAATTCAGAACAAATTTTTGAAATTTCCAATAAAAATGAGGTGAAAAGACTAAAATACACTCCCTTGATGCACATCAACAATTATAGTACAAATTAAAATGAGGGTAATTTAATTTTTTCACACTTTTCTGTTCTGAGTTCTAAAAAATTGTTTTGAATTTAACGATTCCTTATTTAAGTTACACTCGCAAATTTTGCTAGTATATTCAGGTAAAAGCGAGGTTTGAATTTTACTTATTTTTACATTTTGATAGTTGAAATGTTTACTTTGTAATATTGTGACTGCATATTGTTTTTATTTTTCGGAAAAAGGGACAAGGGCCACTTTTTAAAAATAAATAATAAAAAATTTCAAAGAATTGTCACTTAGTCATATTTTTGAAAAATCAAAGTAATTTTTGACAATCATATTGTAAATTTGTAACTCCGACCAGCAAAATGTTAGAAAGAAAATTAAGATAAGTATGTAATTTAGGTGACATATATATAGGCAAATGTTGTTTTCAGAACTAATTTCTTATTTTCAGATGCCCCGTATATTCACATTAAACAACTCTATGAAAAAGTTAATATAAAAATAATTTAATAATTTCACACTATTTTATTCTCCAAATAAAAAAAAATCTGAAAATAACATTTTCCTATTTTTACTATGAATGCATATCTTTTGAGTAAATATTCACAACATGAAGATTACATTTAATAATTATTGGCAATATGTCATTGTCAAATTAAATGGCCTATAAAATTTAAAAGTTAAGGGACAATTTAGGGGGTACGGACAAGGGTCCTCCATGTTTTCTTTTATACAAATGTTTTATTTCAACTCAAACTATAAAAATACAAGAAACTGGCCCTTAATACTTACTCCCTCCGTCTCGGTTACACTGTTTGTACGTATTTCTAGACTTCAATAAAGTATAGTTTTATAATGTTTTTTTTTTAAAAAAAATTCTAAATAAAAGTTTAAATATGAAACTTTTTTTCAGATTTTTTTTTAAAAAAATATATATTATGGAAGTCTATTTTAAACGAGCATTGAAAAGCGTGCCGAAAAGTAACGTAAACAATTCAGTGGGACTGAGGGAGTACATTACTTGGGTGAAAAACCAAAATACCCACCATTTGGGAAAAAATGCCCAAAATGCCAATTGGCGGTACTGTGCGCCCAAAATACCCGTTGAATACGCATGTGAGAGATGCGTACCCACCATTTTAAATTTTTACAAACAATACGCATGTTCAACATGTGTGTTCACTTTTTGTATTTTAATGAATACGCATGTTGAACATGCGTATTCTTTATAAATCAAAAAGTGAATACGCATGTTGAACATGCGTATTGTTTGTAAAAATTTGAAATGGTGGGTACGCATCTCCAAAATGCGTATTTCGTGGGTATTTTGGGCGGTCCGCGCGCATCTGGGTATTTTGGGCAGTTGAAGGTGAAAAGTTGTGTATTTTGGGCATTTTTTCACATTACTTCATGATTACAGATTTCAGAAATCAAAATTATTAGGTTAAACTATCGATTTACGATTTATCAGATAAATTTTAAAAAATAAATAATTTATTAATAATTTATTAAATTAATTAAATATTTTAATCAATTTATCGACAATTTTTAAAAAATCGACCGATTTCGATAACACGTGCTACCCCTTAGTTAAGTTGGCTTGGTTGAAAGAGAAAGACATGATTAAATTTAAAAACTATTACAAGAGTCTGTTCCAGTCAACACCCAATGTTAAATTAACAGGTAGTATTCCCTTTCATTGTCTTCCCCTGTTCCTGTTCTTTCCACACCACCCTTCTTTGCTACAGTACCACTAAAGTACATCCATTCCAGTAAAATAAATATGAATCTCGATAAAATAATAATCGATAGCGTTATAATTTTATAAAAATAATTTTTTTTAATTTTTTTTGAAAAATATCTAAGTCGAAAAATAAATTTATAAAAATACTGTAATTTTTTTAAAAAATTTGCAAAAAAATTATTTTTCAATTTTTTTACAAAATTACGTTTTTTTGGCAACCGGAATCAACTGCATACAACCTTTTACCAGTTTATGTAACTACATGCAACCTTTAATCAACCAAAAAAACTTTATTCAACTAGTTGTATATTTGGTTGATTTTGGTTTATTGCGTATTTTTGTAAAAAAATTGAGAAGATAGTAAAATCGCAAGAAAACTTAGAAAACTTAGTATTTTTGGCAAATTTTCTATTTTTTATCCTAATATAATAAATACAGTATATTTTTGATATCGATAAAATAATAAAGTTAATAAAATAATATTTTTTCTCGATTTCAACGCACAAATCAAGTATATATAGACATGAACTAAGTTAGTTTAACTAACAAACCATCTTAAAAACAATGGCACAAGATCCTGAACAAGAGAGAAAGACTAGTTTCACCAGCCCAAGAATTAGTATTTCAGTGAAAAAAAAGTTATTTGAGTTTCTTAGACTTGAGCTGCCTGTTGCATCACCTGAGCAAAATGAAAACAACCCTTCATTGTTTTCAACACCACAAGGCCAAGAAAGTAAAGAAATGAGTGAAAAGAAAGAGAAAAAGATGAAGAAAAAAGGTGAAGAGGTGAAGAAAACTGATGAGGAGAAGCAAGAAGTTGTGCCTTTAGTTGGGTTCTTAGAGCTTTTTAGATTTGCTGATAGATTAGATTATGTTTTGATGGTGATTGGAAGTGTTGGAGCTTTTGTTCATGGCTTTGCTTTGCCTTTGTTTCTGAGATTCTTTGCTGATCTTGTTAATTCTTTTGGTGCTAATGTTAATGATCCTGATAAAATGACTCATGAAGTTGTTAAGGTATGTTTTGTTTTGTTTCTTGTGATGTTTTTTTAAGATTGTTTGTTTATAAGTAGAGATAGTAATGATTTTTTATTTTGTTTTGTAGTATGCATTTTACTTTCTTGTAGTTGGAGCTGCAATATGGGTTTCTTCATGGGCAGGTCAGTGTTAAGACATAATTTTGGGTTTTTTTTAGCTATGTACATCATTAATGTGTGTAGTCCTAAAGTCGGGGTTTTCACGGAAACAGTCTCCCTTGTGTACCTTAGAATGTAGAGTTAAGGTCTGCGTACATCTTGCTTTGTTTGTACTTTACGCTAGTAGCGGGATATATTGGGTATGTAAGTATATTGATTTGGAGTTTGATTATGCAGAAATAGCTTGTTGGATGTGGACCGGAGAGAGGCAAACAACTAGAATGAGAGTTGAGTACCTTGAAGCAGCTTTAAATCAGGATGTCCAGTATTTTGATACAGAAGTTAGAACATCAGATGTTGTTTTCGGAATTAACACGGATGCAGTTATGGTCCAAGATGCCATTAGTGAGAAGGTGGGGGAATGAGAAAGGAAACAATAGACTAGTACTAAAATTGGCAATCTTTATTTAAGTTTGTGTGAAGTATTATGTGCACTCTAAATAGCCATTTCTCATATTTTTTTTCTGTTGCAGTTGGGAAATTTTATTCATTATATGGCAACTTTTGCTTCTGGATTCATTGTCGGTTTCACAGCGGTTTGGCAGTTAGCTCTGGTCACACTGGCAGTGGTTCCTGTTATAGCTGTAATTGGAGGAGTTTATACCACTACATTATCCAAGCTCTCGGCTAAGAGTCAAGAAGCTCAGTTAGAAGCTGGCAATATCGCGGAGCAGGTGAGAAAGTTTTGAACAGCTTTAGCATACGTTTGAGCAAACTGGCACAGGATTTTTCTGTAATTGCTTGCTAAATCTTAGTAAAAGTGCAGAATGTAGCTCAAATTCGGACAGTAGTTGCATATGTTGGTGAATCGAGAGCATTAAAAGCCTACTCATCTGCGTTAAAGATCTCTCAGAGGCTTGGATATAAAACCGGGCTGTCAAAGGGATTGGGAATAGGGGCTACATACTTCACTGTGTTTTGTTGTTATGCACTTTTACTCTGGTATGGGGGTTATCTGGTCAGGCATCATTATACCAATGGAGGGCTTGCCATATCAACAATGTTTGCTGTTATGATTGGAGGAATGTAAGTACATTCTTAAGCATTATTCATGTGGCTACATTTTAAGTTAATATCACTAAAAGATTGTGTTCAATTACAGTGCTCTGGGACAATCTATCCCCAGTATGGCTGCATTTGCGAAGGCAAGAGTTGCAGCTGCTAAAATTTTCCGAATTATCGATCACAAACCAACTATAGACAAAAACAGCAAATCCGGCTTGGAATTAGACTCTGTATTGGGAAAAGTGGATATTAAAAATGTGAATTTCTCATACCCTGCAAGGCCAGATATACTTATATTAAACAATTTTTCTCTTACCGTTCCAGCTGGTAAGACCATAGCGTTGGTTGGAAGTAGTGGCTCTGGGAAAAGCACGGTGGTTTCCCTAATTGAAAGGTTCTACGATCCAACCTCAGGTAATACAATAACTGCCATTCTAGTATATGAGTTAATTGAAAGATTCTGCAGAACGCACAGATTTATTGCATCACTGACTCACTGTCGTGCATTTAGATATGCTTGAAGGTTCATGCTTTTAGTGTGTTATATGAATCTTGAATTCTCATTAATGTGTAGGTCAAGTTTTGCTAGATGGTAATGATATAAAGACAATGAAGCTTAAATGGCTAAGGGGGCAAATTGGGCTGGTGAGCCAGGAACCAGCTCTGTTTGCTACTACTATTAAAGAAAATATACTCTTGGGTAGGCCAGATGCAACTCTAGAAGAGATCGAAGAAGCTGCCAGAGTTTCCAATGTCCATTCTTTCATTATCAAGCTTACAGATGGTTATGACACTCAGGTTGGATTATTTTCACATCAACTATCCCCATTCTTTCAGAATAATAAAATTCTTGGAATAAATGAAATGCAGCGACAATTCTGAATTCTCATTTATTCTGAAATGGTGTTGACGATTCTGTAATGATTTTATAATATTTAGTTTTAGCAGGTATTATTGTTGCCAGTCAACTGATATCAAGTTTAAACTGAGCTATACCTATCTAAAATATATTGACAGGTTGGGGAAAGAGGACTGCAGCTGTCAGGTGGACAGAAGCAGAGAATAGCAATAGCAAGAGCAATGCTTAAAAATCCAGCAATATTGCTTCTGGATGAGGCAACCAGTGCACTGGACTCTGAGTCAGAAAAACTTGTACAAGAAGCGCTCGACTGTTTCATGATCGGGAGGACAACTCTCGTCATTGCCCACCGGTTATCAACCATAAGGAAAGCTGATTTAGTTGCGGTACTGCAGCAGGGTAGTGTTTCTGAAATAGGAACCCATGATGAACTTTTTGCCAAAGGAGAGAATGGAACATATGCCAAGCTCATTCGCCTACAGGAAATTGCTCATGAAACTGCACTCAATAATGCAAGAAAGAGTAGTGCGAGGTACTCCATAAACTGATACCTAAATTATATTTCGGCACTGCAGGCTGCAGCTGTTAATTGACATGATTTTTCCTTTGCAGACCTTCTAGTGCGAGGAACTCGGTGAGTTCACCTATAATGACCCGAAACTCCTCTTATGGCAGATCACCATATTCACGTCGATTATCTGATTTCTCTAATTCCGAATTTAGCTTATCCATAGATGGCTCGTATCCCAGTTATCGCCTTGAAAAACTTCCATTCAAGGAGCACGCTAGTTCCTTCTGGCGTCTTGCCAAGATGAACTCTCCTGAGTGGTCTTATGCCTTAGCTGGTTCTATAGGTTCAGTTGTTTGTGGTACCCTTAGTGCCTTCTTTGCATATGTCTTAAGTGCTGTTCTAAGTGTTTACTACAGTCAAGACCATGCTTACATGATAAGAGAAATTGGAAAGTACTGTTACCTCTTGATTGGGGTCTCCTCAGCTGCATTGATATTTAACACAATGCAATATTTCTTCTGGGATGTCGTGGGAGAAAATTTGACAAAACGTGTTAGAGAGAAAATGCTGTCAGCAGTGCTGAAAAACGAAATAGCTTGGTTCGATAAAGAGGAAAATGAGAGCTCTAGAATTGCCGCAAGGCTGGCTCTTGATGCCAATAATGTCAGATCAGTCATTGGGGATCGAATTTCAGTAATTATGCAGAACTCAGCGCTCTTGCTAGTTGCATGCACAGCAGGGTTTGTTTTGCAATGGCGGCTCGCCCTTGTCCTCATGGCCGTTTTCCCTTTAGTTGTTGCAGCCACAGTTTTGCAGGTTTGTTTTTGCAACCAATTCGGTGAACTGAACTATTATAGTAAAACTGTTGCAAGCAGGTCTTGCAGAAAATCAATATTTTGCTTCTTGAAATCCCCTTTATTCACTTTGGAAAAAATATCTCCATTCTTCATAAATTGCTCTTTATTGTTGTGTTGCAAACTTTTGTTACTAAGATGCTTGTGTTGTCCCAATTTCCAGCAGTGGTCTACTTTTAAAGTTCATATAAGAAAAAGAATTTAAGTGTTTACTATTCTTTCATGTATTTAAACAGAAAATGTTCATGGAAGGATTCTCTGGAGACCTAGAAGCTATTCATGCCAAAGCCACACAATTAGCTGGTGAAGCTGTGGCAAATGTAAGAACAATTGCTGCCTTCAATTCGGAATCCAAAATTGTGGCGCTTTACATCTTCAACCTCCAAGCACCATTGCGTCGCTGTTTTTATAAAGGACAGATTGCTGGATGTGGGTATGGAATTGCTCAATTTCTACTTTATGCTTCATATGCGCTAGGTCTTTGGTATTCTTCCTGGCTAGTGAAGCATGGGATCTCCGACTTCTCAAAAACGATCCGGGTTTTTATGGTTCTTATGGTCTCAGCAAATGGTGCAGCTGAAACACTGACACTGGCTCCTGACTTCATCAAGGGTGGCCGAGCTATGCAGTCCGTCTTTGACCTCATTGATCGCAAAACTGATATTGAGCCGGATGATCCAGATTGTATTGTGATGCCAAATAGCATTCGCGGAGACGTGGACCTAAAACATGTGGATTTTTGTTATCCCTCCCGCCCTGATATTTTAGTTTTCCGTGACCTTTCTCTCCGTGCTCGAGCTGGAAAAACCCTTGCCCTTGTTGGTCCAAGTGGATGCGGAAAGAGTTCAGTCATTGCGCTTATACAGAGATTCTACGAGCCATCATCTGGACGCGTTATGATTGACGGAAAGGACATCAGAAAGTACAATTTGAAGTCACTGAGACACCACATTGCAGTGGTGCCTCAGGAGCCTTGCCTCTTTGCTACCACCATATATGAGAACATAGCTTACGGACACGAATCAGCAACTGAAGCTGAGATAATTGAAGCAGCGACACTAGCAAATGCCCACAAGTTCATCTCTTCCTTGCCTGAAGGCTACAAAACATTTGTGGGGGAAAGAGGTGTTCAATTATCAGGAGGACAAAAGCAAAGAATAGCTATTGCTCGCGCTTTCATTAGGAAGGCAGAGCTCATGCTACTAGACGAGGCCACAAGCGCACTTGATGCAGAGTCTGAAATGAGTGTACAAGAGGCTCTAGAGCGTGCTTGCTCAGGAAAGACCACCATTGTGGTTGCACATCGCCTATCTACGATAAGAAATGCCAACGTCATTGCAGTTATAGACGATGGGAAAGTTGCAGAACAAGGTTCTCATTCGCATCTTCTTAAAAACTATCCTGATGGCTGTTACTCGCGTATGATACAGTTGCAAAAGTTTTCACACGGACAACCTACCATAAACATAGCGTCTGGATCAAGCTCGTCGATACTTCTTAAAGAGGACGGGGTTAACTAAAAGTTATATTCTTAATAACATCAATTATTTTTGTACTTGTTTTTGGTATAGTATAGTTTTGTGAATTACATGATCACTTACAATAGTATATGTTCTTGTTTAGCTTGTTTAAGCCTTTTGAGGATGTAAACAGATAGACAGCTATGGCTATAGTACATTGGAGAAATGGTTATAATGCTTACAGATAACCTAGCTATTATGAAACTTAGACCATAGCTTATACAATGAGCATCAACAGCAATAATGATCATTTTTACTAATCCAACAAGAGAACATGTAAAGATCTTAATATCTATATCCTATGACGTTTCACTAGCTTATAAATCGCGATCAATGTGACAGTGATAAGACGATAAGAGTCGACTTGGACCATACATAGTCTGGAAACATGATTGTTGACTTTAAGAATAGTTGCATATGCAGAGGAGGCCAGGATAGTGATAGCACCAGAGAGAAGTGATGGAAAGAAAGAAACAATAGAAAGGGCCAATTGACAATTGATGGATGCCTAATGGCTAATGTGCATGAGAGAAAAACAAGAGGCAAGTGGATTTAGAGATTGGACAAAGACTTTAGGAGCATTGATATGTAAAAATATCTTACAGTGAAAGATAACACAGATTGAAGTTCAACCACAACATTAATGCAGCATGTATATTCAGACTCAACATAGGAGTTTAGCAACTTAAATAATTAGACAAATATATTCTCTATATATTAAAAATTACTCGTATAATAAAACATTACTAAACAATAATACAAACATCCTAAATTTCCAATTATTACTTTAGTTATATTCTTAAAAATAAAATACACATCATAATAGCTATGAACTACAGATGAGTATAGCAGACATCTGTCTGCTAGGATGTGAGCCTCTTCAACATTTCAAAACTACAAAAGAAATTTTGTAATGCAGTAGCAGGGCACAAATGTTATATGATGAACAAGCCGGTTGCAAGGAGGATGAGAAACTAATGAGGTTCACGCTTTACACGGGCTTTGATTATCCCGGGAAGTGGAGGTGAGGTGGGAGTTCTACTCAGCTGTATGCTTAACTTAGATGGGGAGGTGATTTGAGGTTGGAATATGCTGGGAATGCTCGAGCTTTCACCTCTATCTAGTGGAAAATTGTGTGCTAAATCATTGGCGTCCGGTCTTTCACAAAATTTCATAGCCTTGAGGATGTAGTTGTCATCATAGAGCTCAAAAGGGGTGCTGCAATGATATAAATTGGAAACTGAGAAAGGTAGGAGAAGTAATAATGATGAAAAAGAAGAAATCTACAGTAATCAGTAAATCATATTGTTAATCAAGGTTACAACGAACATGCACATACTAAATATCAATAATTATAAAATGATAATATGGACTGAATAGTGAATCTACGGATGCATTCTCCTTGTTTATTCCTTCTCTTGCAGTGACGAAGGACAAATTTTCACACTAAATTTTTAGTTTATTGATTGATTGGTCAAAAAGTAGCAAATTAACTAGGTTCACAGAAAAAACTCAACATCGTCTCTACCAAGAAAAAAATCTATATGAAGCATCAGAAAAAGAAAAAAAAAGAGCAATTCTATATGTGGCTCCACGTCCATACCTGTTAAAGTCGAAGTGCACGAGTTGCATATCTTCTGATATTTCCACCTCTACAGTTGCATGAGGTCGGGTCTACAGTTTCAAAAGCCACAAGGGATGAGAACACTTGCTACAATAAGATAAGATCATAAATGGAGAAGAAAACACAACCATTTATGTTGCTTGTGGTGATACAATTATATAGAGGATATAAAATCCTAATCTAGCATACTCTTATGAAACTCAATCTATAACACAAGTGATCGGATTACTTCAAATTTCTATTAAGCCAAAGTTGGTTGTTCGCTAACTGTTCCTTTTGTATTCAGGTTTCAATTGCTTTGGCAACATTTAAGATTTAATAAAATTACTTTTGTATCAAGCAAGTTTTAAAAACTTGAGCCAACTAAACTTGTTTTTGACTCGGTCTCTCGTTCTAACAAAACATGGATGAAGTCACAAATTATTCCATAGGGACCACCAAAGAGGATGAACATTCTGATTTTGAGGTTTCACAGATCATAATGCTGAATGCTATCTTGGTAAATTATACCCATGAAAGAAAAATTATCTTAAAATTCACAATATTTACATTTACCTTAACTGAACCGCGGAAGAGATAATACTCATTTTTCAAAACACTACTTAAAAGGGAAAATCTAACTTGCTGTCAGAACTTACACTTACAATAAAGTAACTACATAATCACATTTACCTGCACAAGTATGAAAGGTAAAGCCACCCCTCCACTAGGAGCATCTCCAGAGCTGTATAATCGCTCATTCCGTTGTATAAGGTTTTGCAGACCTTCATACTTTGAGGGACGGAAGGAATGTTAGTACAAAGTCTGATTTTGACCATAACCCCATAGAAATATATGGCCATTACATCATACATTAGGTAGTGATTTATGGCAATCTTGCTTTTGCCTGATGTTTGAACACAGAAGTCAGAGGAATCAATACTAAATATATCTTACCTGGTCCTCTAGCTCTTGCAAATATGCTGCTTTCTTGTCAACGCTACTTTTCAGTCCTAGACGTTCACTCTGCAATTTCACAGCTTCTAGTGAATCAAATAAAAGATTTTTTTTTTAAACCTATCGAATAAGATATTTAATATTTGAACTTCTTTCTTTATTATTTAATTATTTGTTTTTCCTATGTCACTCATCAATGAAACTGATGATAATTAATATTCCAGTAAGGTCAAATAGGTAATATGGAGGAACAGAGGGATGTAAGGAAGTGTAGATAGAGAGACCTTTAATGCTTCAATGTCGCTCAAGCTAGTTTGAGGCAGACCCCTCCACTGTATTTCTTTCTTGTCTTTGGAAATAATATCCATAGCCATGAGAACGTTCAGAGCATCATATACCCTTCGACGTATGTTTTTTCCATCATATTTTTGCTGTGATGCATCAACAAAAAGAATTACATTACTTGTGAAAATTCAGGCTTTAAATTCTGGATAAGAATTTGAAAAAGAAAAACTATTGATTTAGTAGCCTCTTATGGAGACAAACCTGATCCGGAGATGACAGACTAAGATTAGGGTCAGAGAATTCAGCCACAAGTTCATCGGCAACCTTGCATGAATTCAATTGTTCAGATAATTTATCATAAAGTAGATGTTCATAATGAAAACTTATAAAATATCCACAAATAATATAATAATTGCAAACTCAGTTCATGTTTCTTTCCCGCATAGGATTTCGACTAGCATGCAGAACATGAATTATTGCCATTAAAACTATCGTAGAAGACTCCGCAAAAATAGGCATTTCTACATACAACAGTCAGATCATGTCACAAAAAATTCAAGGGACTGTGTAATTAACTATCCCATGCCTTCTGTACAAGTATTGTAAAGTTGACAAGAAAAACATCATACTTACCAATAATTGCACACAGTAAATTCTTATCAGGGTTCAGCGCGAGAAAAAAGAGTTGACTCGTAATAGTTTATTTTAGATTACATACCTAGACAATGAATTTGTGTTGCAAAACGATTGTTGCAGAATTAGGAATGATACATATGCGATTATTCTTCTATTCTATATATAAACCGTGTATCAACTACACAAACAAGTATAACTTATATTGAAAAAATATTCTAGAATTGTATAAATTTACACTTAAAAAAACTATTTTGCTATTGAAATAATGAAATTTATAAAAAGATTTTATAGAAAGCATGGCTTAGTGCATATTGAACCCACTCCATTACCCAAAAACTTCATTATACCCGGGGTACTTGTGTCAGTCACTAGTACATGGGTATGGACACTTATATTAAGCCAAAAAACTTTCAAAATACTGCCAAGTCCTACAGTTGGACTTGGACACGTATCCATGTTGGACACTTCGAGCGGAGTCCGGGTAACAAAGCCTATGAAGGTTGGAAAATCATAGATACATAGCTGGACTGCAGGAGATTTGGCACCTTAGTAAGGACTACGGAATTAAAAGGTACTGAATATCAATGTGCTTTTTCAAATAGTGATTTCTGATTTGAATCAAAAATTTACAGTCAATGTATTATTATGATTTCTGCTTTAAAACTCTTTTTTTATATATACAAAAACTCTTCTCTATACATTAACTGTGAAAATCATATTTAATTGTGTTCGTTACAACAGTGGTTACTTGTTCGGCATCATAGCTCATTGCTTGAACAATACAGGCTTGTCTAAAGACAAGGCTAAAGTACGATATGGGGCGAAGAGCTTGCTTCTGAATAAAATATAGCATAGTCAGTGAAATATAGTTAGGAGTTGCGACTCCAATTCTTGGATTTTTCATATTTGAGGCACTGGATCAGGAATGGTTGACCTATTGTCACAATTCCAATTTTGTATTCACTTTATAGATTTTTTTGATGTTTTAAGTTGTTGACTATTAGATAATATAGTTGAAAAAATCGGGTTGTTATACATATGCTCCCTTAAATTATTCCTGGAGAAAATTATTGCTTAGTGCTCTGACACAGAACACGGGTGCACTAGATGAACATGGTTATCCCAATAACCATCAAGTGAGATAAACTATTCTATCCCAATAGGAATTTCACAACATATAGGATTAAGATATGTAACTCATAAAAAGCCATAAAATTATTTCAAGCAGTCGCAGAATATGAATGAAAAATGCATGCCATCACATTTCTACAGTACTTGCTACTTCATGTGAAACAATGTAGAGCCTGTTAACCGTGCAGGCACATAACTAATAGCATTTCCTTGTTACTTAAGGGGTCATTGAACTGTTAAGTTTCATGACACGACTCGCAAGACACCATAGTTTAAATCAATCTCCCACGAAAACAATAACATTACTCTTCCTCTTATACAACTATCTATGTTAGGTTGTTAGGATAAAGAATCCTCTGTCTCTCTTTCTCAAGCAATCGCTATTTTCAAAAATACTCTAACCTCAAATCGTTAAAGCACATTCAACTCTACTTGGTAATTGGTAAATATTAATAATATTGTGCATAAAGCTCCACGATCATGCATGTCCACCATCATCTCTGGATATTCCTAAGATTAAATATGATAATGGCATATTCAATATTTCAAAACCCCGCCGAGAAATCGAGTACTTAGTGAGGTATAATCCAGTCATTCATCTCTAAACAGTTACAATATGAAAAAACAACGTAAACAACAATTTATATAAATTCGAGCAGCACATTAATTTCAAAGTGAACTTCGAAACTTTAGCTAACCTCGTTATAAGTGGTTCTGCCCTTGCTCTCCACTTTCTCACACACTGTGCAGAATAAAATACAATTTATAGATAAGAATATAAAAAGGCAACAGATAAACAAAAAATAAACATAAAAAGAAGCACGCAAATATTCACAAACCTTTCATGCTAAACTGTCGAAGTCCTCTGCCACTTTTATCCCCGTCAATGGCACTCTGTCCTCTTTTCTTCTTCTTAGGACTGTTTAGAAACTGGCGATTAGTTATACTATATAATTTCTTAGGATCGCAAGTCGCACCCACAAAAAAAATCAAATTTGATAAAACAAAATAAAAAACACAAAAGTATATACCACAATGATATAGCCAGGGTGAAATTGCAGACTGCTATTTTAAATGTCAACAAGAATGGAGACGCTCCTTCACTCAACACTCGTAAATACAATCAACTCATTTTGATGGAAAAGTCTCACGTGCGTATATCTCTAAACAACTCTCTAATTTTTCTGTTGGGCTTCAAGCAAGCCTTAACTCCATAACAGTATGATATTATCCACTCTGGGCCAAACCCACACACAAACATATTTGTTTTTGGACAACTCCCAAAAGGCCTCATACTAATGAAGTTATGTGGTTGCTTATTAACTAGCAATCAACTCCTCCCACAAACGACAACTCCCAACACTAGTTACAGGAGTCTACAGTCATCTTATGAAAGGCACCATGACACTCTAATTCGTTTTTAAAAAAAAATTCTTAGTGCTTCTTTGGTCGATTACAAATAAAAAGGAACTTCAACTACCAAGGAACTGCAATTAGCAAAAGTTGTTTGGTTGCCACTTTTTAAAAAAATCCGGGAAAGTGTAAGTTAAAAATTTCCACCAACATAAGAAAATGCACAAGCCTTAACGACCCTCTAGTCTTCTCCAAAACTACAAATCCCTACATGTAAAGCAAACATAGCATCCTACTTCCCACAAATAAAATACCAAGTACTAGTTCCAACTTCCCATGTGACTATGTGAGCCAAAGAAGCACTTATTTATCACAATTACTAATTTCTATATCTCATCTTAATTAAATTTCTACCACAAATACAATTACCAAAAAAATGACACACCATAATTATCATCAATAAATTCACATAAATCATAAAAAACGCGTTTCAACACAATGCACATAGGAACCACAATGTAACGGCGCAATACATGACTAGTCAACTAAATCCCCAATCACAAACAAAACCCCCAAAACCTTAACCGCCACCTACTGTCACTACATCAAGCTCATCGAATACCTGAAATTCACAAAAACACCTAAACAAACAAAATTATTCACAAAAAAAAAACAAATGGGCATGCCTCAAAATCAACCAAATTACAAAAATTCTTACAAAACAACCAAATGGGCTACCTTAAAATCAACAAAACCACACAAATTTCACCAAACCACACTACAAAAACATATCCAAACTAACAAAATCAAGAAAATAAAAAATACCCAACAGGGGCTTGAGAAGCAGCATCATCATTATCATTATCATTATCAACATCAGTATCAATTGGAGCTTGAATATGAAGATGATTTAAATTAAGAAAAGTGTTGTTTGCGTTTGTGCCACTGCTGCTAGACACAGATTGAGCAGATGGGGCCCTCATTGATGCAAACACAATTGGGGGTGGGAAAAAAAATGAAAACCAGGGTTTTAACTATATAGGTTTACTTCCGGTTCGATTCTTGCTTATCCCGAAATTTATTTACTGTTTTATATTAACTGGGAAGATGATGCAGTGAAATTTACAGGTGCATTAAGTGATACGGAGCGAGGGAAACTGTAATAAACAAATGGAAGTAAATTAACAAATGACTTTAGTATTAGGGTGAGTAATTAATTAATGTAAGTAATGGTAAATTCAGTTTCGGTCACGCACTAAACAAACTTTTTTAAAATAAAAAATAAAATTGAAAGCAAAATTTTTATTAGATCTATATTTATATATTATAAAATAAAGGTTTGGGTGAATGGCAAAATAAATTAGTCCATAATTCGATATTTATAAAAGCCCAAAGACTCCTGCATATCATCCTAAAGGCCATATTATGTAGCACTTTTTTGCTGAAAAACTGTAAAAAGGTATTTGTTAAATTCTAAAAACTACTCACAACAGTTTTTTGCAGAAAAACTGTAAAAAGATGTTTGGTAATTTCTAAAAGCCGCGCTGTCTGAAAAAGCGTTTTTGATCTAAAAAGCTGATGTTAGCAAAAACATGTCCCTGTATACTTTTTGAAAAAACTGATTTCAGCTTTTGCACGAAGTAGGTATCAGTTTCAGCATAAAACATTCTCAAAAACATTATTTTTATATATTATATCTCAAAACATGCATAAATTTAAAAAAATTATCAAACAGTTATTTAATTTTCCTGACAGCACTTTCAAACCGTCATTTAATTTTCCTGACAACATTTTTTTCATCAGCTAGCAGTTTTCAACAGCCCTCTCGAAACCAGGCTAAGGTAAAGAAAACCCAAGAATACCAATATACAAAAACATCCACCCTAGCTCATGAAACTGAACGACATCTATCTCTGTACTGTATTGTTAAAACTAACACATTTAGAGTTGAAAGTGCTCGGCTCTGTTGCTCAATCCCGAGAGTTGTTAGAAAAATGCTGCACTTTATAAGGTATATAAACCAAAATATTGAAAAAAAACACATTAAAAGTTTCAATTTGATGTATCTAGATATTGGGCAACTTAGACAACATGTTTAACCAGTGCCCGGAGATGGAAATTATAATGAAAACTGAACCGACCAAATACTCAACTCTAATTACGTAGCTAACTTCAAGTATGGAAATTTGATTAAGGATGTAACACTTCTTTAGCTTGCAAGAAGGATTTGGCACACAAAGTCACAAAATATTCTGCTAAATTCGACTAAATAACAATATTATGACACACAATGTATTCTGATAACAAACTACACTCACACATTACACTGGTGATTCTTGTGTAATCCAATACACACTGATGCAGAACACATTTATCTATCATTTGATACTTAAGTAATAGTTTTCGCCACAAGGTTAAGATGATTCTTCTTGTGCATTGTTATACCAGGCAAGGTAGCCATGTCAATATCTTCAAGTTGTACACCAGGAGTCAGTTCCCAGTTGAATGAGTAGAGAAGATTAGCCAGCGCTAGCTCCGTGGTAGCCACTCCCATTGAAATTCCAGGACAAATTCTGCGGCCTGCCCCAAATGGTATCAACTCATAATCCTGTCCTTTAAAATCAATGCTACTATTTATGAATCTTTCGGGCAAAAACTCGTTGGGGTTTTCCCAAGATTCAGGATCCTTTCCTATAGCATATGCATTTATGTATACTAGTGTTTTTGCTTCTATTTCGTACCCATTTATCACACATTTTTCAATTGTTTCTCGAGGAACAAGAAGTGGAACAGGGGGGTTCAATCTCATTGTCTCCTTCACTACTGCTTTAAGATAAACAAGCTTTTGGACATCGTTTTCGTCTACAAATCCTTTCTTTCCTGTTAAGTCTCTAACCTCCTGTTGCACTTTCTTCATTTCTGAGGGGTTCTTGATTAACAAAGTCATGGCCCATACAACAGCTGCTGCACTTGTATCTGATGCTGCAACAATAACATTCTGCGGAAAATGCAGGGAAAACAACATATTAGCAAAAAATTGCACATATTAACAATTGCTAACATTCATATATTTGCACTGCTCAAAATTTTGATTACCATAAGTATTGCTTTGATGTGATCCAACGTAATCTCAGATGAATCTTTTTTCATTTGAAGTAAGATGTCGAGGATGCTGCAGTCTTGGGCAGATACAGTGGATGAATGAATATGTTCATCAATAAGCTGTTGGTAAAAAGCATCTAATGCATTGAAACTCTTCTCCAACCGAGCACATGCCCCGCTAAGTCTGTCAATCAATCGACCCATTAAAGGAAAATAATCTGTAAGAAAAAAGCTAACAAAATTGGCCTGAGTTTCAGTAAGTAGCCAATGAAATTTGCTACTCATACTATTATCATTTTCTGCACCTTCATCATCATATCCTTTACCAAAGGTAATTCTGAATATAATAGAACTTGTCAAAGTCATAAGAGTTTTGCTCAAATTTACGATATAAGAATCAGCAGCAGCTCCATCGCGTATAGTTTTGACCATCCGTGCAACTTCTTGTTCACGTATGGGTTGAAAAGACTGAGACCTTTTGGAACTAAAAAGATGAAGAGTAGTTATTTTTCTCATCTCCCTCCAGTACTCGCTATAGCGTCCAAATATAATCTCTATGCCGTTGTAGGATAATTTCCATGAGCCAACTAAAGTTGGCCTACTTGAAAAACAAAGATCATGGTATTTAAAAACTTCTTTGGCTGCACTAGCAGAGGAGATGACTAGAGTTTGAACAGACCCTAATTGCAACGACATGAGAGGGCCGTACTTTTGGGAAAGTTTGTACAAGTAGATGTGAGTGTTTACGCTGTCAAACTGATGCATGTTTCCGATCAGTGGGAGGCCACGGGGACCTGGTGGTCGGTGATTCGACTTGCGAGCATAGTAGTTTTTAAGTTTAAAAAGCAGGAGTATAGGAAGAGAGATTGTAAGGAGGAAGAGTGCTATTTCCATTATTGAGACTTCAGAGATGATTATCTATGTGAAGCACCAGAGAAAAGAAAGAAGATAAGTTGCACAAGTTTGAGTATGCTATTTACCAATCATTTGCTTTTATGGCTTGTAATCCTAACAACCTAACAAGGACCTAGTGTGTGCTTATAACAAGGAGTAGGGACCAGGAGTTTTGCTATATCTCATACCGAAATTAGTCTCCAAATAAAATGAAGCTTTTATATTACCCTATATATGTAATTCTGTCTGTTACAGACAATAGTAATATTCTTGCCTTACAACTTTGTTGATCTGTTTTACTTTTTATAGACATTTCGTAATGTAATTTAATTGCTTAAATTTTCATCAATTAAAAATAAAGCCTTGATGCTATACAATGGGCCTGTTTGGCAAACTGCTTATAAGCATCTTATTGGCTTATTAATTATAAGTCACAAGTACTTATCGACGAGTGTTTGTCGACCAAACTTATAAGTCAAATAAACTACTTATAAGCCGATAAGTTAAATGTTAGGAGCGACGCACTTTTTTTCAACTTATTTTGATTTTTCAGTTTTTTATTAACTTTTATTTTAAAATATATGTTTGTAAATGTTTTTTTAATTTAAAACTCACGAATTAAGATAATTGTATTTAAAAATTATTTATTTTAGTTTATTAAAGTACAAAAAATTCTGATTGTAATAGTAAAATTATCCAAACTCTTATATAACTTATAAGTATTTATTTATTTATCACTTATAAGTCAACTATTCATTTTAAGTTATAAATTAGTTATTTTAAGATTTTCCAAAAGGGCACAATATTCACTTCCAACATCACTTTAGCTCTCCTCTGCTCCAAACGAAACACCTTCTATAATTACATAAAAGATTATATATATCAAACAATATATCCATATAATTATCAAAGATCAATTAAATTTCAAAAAAGAAAGAAGGGTTCAAACATGTACATGCTACATATTCATGCTCCAACTGACTATTTGGCAACTTATTTAACCTCTGTAGGGTGAGTTACAATCTCCCTGGCGTTAAACAAAACTCCTCATGAAATCAGGCCTTTACTTCAGCTTCACTTTTGCCTTTATCTGCTTCAAACTTATCGATCGCTATCTGAAGTTCATCTGTACCTCCAACCGCTCTCATGGTGTAGAAGTACACCCCAAAGACGAACGATGTCAGTCCTCCAGCAACAACTATATTTTTGGTCTTTGGTGCAAGGTTATTAAAGCTTAAAAACCCAGCCATGATCCTGTTTATCTAAATCTTCCGAGCTGCATAGAAAAAAAAGATTACTGTTGTCATAATCTAAAAACCAAGATACTTAAATAGTCAGCTACGGCACACATGAGAAAAAAATCATCCTTCAACTTCTGTTCATTTGAACACAAATGAACATGGGAGAATATTGTTTACTTTCTCTAACATTCATTCATCACTTTTTATATTGTTTGAACTAAAATTACCTAAAGTTCACCAATATAGCAATGAACGCTAATTCTTTCCTATGATCTCCTTCACAAACTTTTATCATAAAAGAAATTTGAATCATCGTCTTAGTTTCTTCAATTTTCCTTCACATTCTTCTCGAACACCTCTAAGATACTCCGTACTTCTTCTTTCCATTTTTCCCTCATCCTTCTCGAAGACCTCTAACATACTCCATAATTTTCCCATCCATTGCACCAATATAAAACCTCTTTTATTAACCCCCTTCTCTACATACAAAGTACATTACCCTCCTAATTCTAATAATTTCCACTCAACCGGGAACGTCCTAAAGTTCACCAATATAGCAATGAACGCTAATTCTTTCCTATGATCTCCTTCGCAAACTTTTATCATAAGAAATTTTCATCCCAGTCTAAGTTTTTCCGATTTTCCTTCACATTCTTCTCTAACACCTCTAAGATACTCCGTACTTCTTCTTTCCATTTTCCCTTACATCCTTCTCGAACACCTCTAATAAACTCCGTAATTTTTCCATCCATTGCACCAATATACAACACTTTTTCGAAAACTAGTTCCACGCTTCCCCCCAAATTTTTCGAAAACTTAATTACTTCTAAACAGAATTACTACGTCACTTTATCATTTCTATTATCCCTATATTTAAACCTCGAACCAGTTCGTAAAATTCACCTAAACAAATTATCTTATTCATTCAAAGTCAAGTAAACTTATTCAAAAACCTCGTAATCAAATCCGTAATTACTGTTTTATCGCGTAATATACAGAGTAATTAACAAGTTATAGATGCATAAAACAGTAATTAACAAGATATAGATAAAGATCTAGCATATTCAATTAAACGAAATTAACATTAATTCATACACCAAATCAAAAATTATACATAAAATAGAGGAGCAAAGTAAAAAATTACTATTAATTACCCAGTTGAAGATGAATTACGAGAAGAGAAGGCTTTATTCCCTGAGAGATAAACCCTAGAATTGCCAGTAACGAGAAATTGACCTCAGCTAACTTCCCTAAAAACGTTTCCTATTTTTGTTGGGCACTTTTGCCATGCACATTTTAGACTTTTAATATTTTTAATTTCGTATTAGTATTAAATATAAAAACTTTATTATATTAAATTACTCATAAATACGAATTTAACCAGATTACTTTTCATCTTATAAATTATATGTAAATTAATATTCAATCGCCTATAATGAATAGTGTCAGAATTCAAAATAGAAAATGTATAACGGGACAGAGGGAGTATTATTTTATGATCCCCTCCCATCCAATAATGTTATTTTTTTCGAAATATTTTATTTTCAGCATAAATATATTACTATTTACGAAAAAAAGACTAGTATTGAGGGACGGAAAGAGTAAACATGATTAGCGCGATTATTATGTTAAGAAAAATTTTCTTAACATAAATACCGATGACATTTACTGATCAGCAAAATGCTGATGACGTCACTGCTAAACTCTGATATCAAATGCTGATAATAAACTCTAATATCATCAATTTTTTCTAACATAAATGTAAGAGTATTATAACTTCATGTAGAGGTCACGGATAATAGTTTGAGATACAGTATAATACATTTGAGTTGTAATAACAGATAATACTTGTTGTACATTATTTCTAAGTCTACAACTTGTGTGTGCGCGCGCGAGATTGTTGGATTATTGAATTAATACATGTATATACATAATTGAAGGATGACGTGACGACCCAGATTACTGAACTCAAATTTAGGGGCGTTACATAGCTTCTGAAAGTACTATATGTATTAATGAAATCATCTAAAGTATGGTATAACTGTTTTTATTATAGTATTTACCTAAGGGATATTTCTTTAGATGTACAAAAGCAAATCTTTCACTTAGCAAAAAAAAAAAAAAAAAAAAAAAAAAAATCTTTCAAAAATTACAAACGCACATAAGAAGAACAACGTTTTAGCAAAATGCACAAAGCAATACACATATACAACCGTCTTCCGGTATATACCTACGGACACTAAAAATTCGTATTGATGAATTATGAAAATATTATCATTGTTAATAAATTTTTCATCAATAAAATTTTGGCAAAAGTATCCATTTTTATCATGAGTCCTTGGAAACACACTACAAAATTCGATACAATAATTCACACACTGACGTGATACTTAAATAATGAACTCTGGGACAAGACAAAGATGATTCTTCTTGTGTATTGTTACACCAGGCTGGGGAGCCATGTCAATATCTTCCATCTTCATACCAGTAGGCAATTCCCAGTTAAAACAGTAGAGTACATTAGCAAGCGCTAGTCCTGGACACATTCTCCGGCCTACACCAAATGGTATCAGCTCGAAATCTTGTCCTTTATAATCAATGCTGCTATTATTGATGAATCTTTCGGGTAAAAACTCGTTGGGATTTTCCCAAGATTCAGGATCCTTTCCTATAGCATACGCGTTCACGTATACAAGTGTTTTTGGTTTGATTTCATAGCCATCTATCACACATTTTTCGAGTGTTTCTCTAGGAACAAGAAGTGGAACAGGAGGGTTTAATCTCAGTGTCTCCTTCATGACAGCTTTGAGATAAACAAGCTTTTGGACATCGTTTTCGTCTACAAAGCCTTTATTTCCTATCAACTCTCTGACCTCCTGCTGCGCTTTCTTCATTTTTGAGGGGTTCTTGATTAAGAAAGTCATGGCCCATACAAAAGATGCTGCACTTGTATCTGATGCTGCAACTATAACATCCTGTGGTCAATATAGAGAAGACAATATATTAGCACAAAATCGCAGAATTTAACAGTTAATACAAACTGAAGTTCCATCATAGGGCATTTGGAAACTTGAATTTCATCTCAAACGAGGGATTTCAAATGACAGAATTTGAGTTGTCATTTCAAATTCTCATGTTTATACTAATATTTGAATTTCCTGGATTTCAAATGAAATCCAAATCCAAATTCCCGAACAGCTTATTTGATCAAATCCAGAATTTCAAATGGAATACAGTTTCCCAAACGGGCCATCAAGTTCATTTGTTTACCGGAAAGGTCAGAGTTGCAAGCATTAATAATTTACATTGCTTACCATTAGTATTGCTTTGACATAATCCAACGTAAACTCGGGTAAATCCTTTTTCATCTGAAGTAAAATGTCGAGGATGCTGCAGTCTTGGGCAGATAGAGTGGATGCACGAAGATGTTCATCAATGAGTTCTTGATAAAATTCATCTAACGCAATAAAACTCGTCTCCAAACGAGCACATGCCCCGCTAAGTCTATCAATCAAGGGACCTATTACAGAAAATAATCTGTAAGAAAGAAACTTACAGCCTTGGCCTGAGTTTCAGTAGTTAGCCAATGAAATCTGCTACTCATATTATTGTCGTTTTCTGAGGAGATCATGGTACTTAAAAACTTCTTTGGCTTTGCTTGCTGAGGAGATGACTACAGTCTGAACTGAGCCTAACTTCAAGAACATCAGAGGACCATACTTCAAGGAAAGTTGGTACAAGTAAATGTGAGTGTTTACGCTGTCAAATTGATGCAGGTTTCCTATCCACGGGAGGCCTCTGGGACCTGGTGGACGACGATTAGACCTGGGGACTTTGTAATTTCTAAGTTTAAAAAATAAAAGCAGAAGAAGTAGTAAGATAGCAAGGAGGATTAGGGGAAGAGTTACTTCCATTTTTTACGATGAAATAATTTTCCCGGGCTGTTCTGAGAATTTATAGACATTGGCTCAAGACTAATTTTTGCAGGCTCTTTGAATTTTGTTTCTTACAATATAGATATTTTGTGCATTGGTCCTGAGTGCTATTGCAGTGGCTGCAGTTGCACTCAGGACTGCCCCTGATAATAACTGTTAAGTATGTGTTTTTGTGTAGTCTTCATCAATCAACTTGCTTCCATGGTCCAAACAGACAAAACACACTTAATAATAGAGAAATCTATGAATGCATGCTCCTTGTTAGTTCTTCACAGTTTATTTGATTGGTTGATCAAAAAAGTAGAAATTGTTCTTAAGATCATCCTCAGGAACTTAACCGAGGTTAGAAGAATCTTGTATGTAAATTTTAACGACAATTTTGTAAATTTAGAGTATGCGCAATTAATTTATCTATTTATACTATTATATTAGAGACCAAACATTAAAAGTTTGGTTGTTGGTTCTGTGGTAACTCAATCTAGATCTGTCAGATCAAATCGATAAGAATCATTAGATATAGTCTTACAAATTCAAGAAGCATAAGTTTCGAATCCTACCGGCAATATATTAAAATTATAATTCACAATATATAATGATAAAAACAAGTGGGCATTCTAACCTCGGGTTGTTATCTGAGGGCCACCCTCAGGAACATAACATCAAGCCCAAAGGAAAAAAACTCAACACTGTCTCTACCAAAAACAAAATCTAACAAACTCAACATTGTCTCTACCAAGAACAGAATCTGACAAATGCTTATATGAAATAGTCCAAAGAAAGAAAAAAAAGGAGCAATGTGTAATTATCTTTAAATGGCTCCTGTTCATACTTTATATTCATACCTATTAAAGTCAAAGTGCACCAGTTGCATATCTTCTGATATTTACACCTCCACAGTTGCATGAGGTTGGGTCTACAGTTTGAAAAGCCACAAAGGGTTAGAATAGTTGCTACAATAAGATAAGACCAAAAATGGAGAAGAGAACAAAACCAAAGTTGTTGCTACTTTTAGTACAACTTCAGCCAGAATTCTTAGTAAAAATCTAACCCTAGTGCTGTAAGTGTAACTAACATGTCTTATCGCGCTTAATACACATTGTAAGTTTGCTATAACAAACACTTGCTAGGAGCATCTCCGGAGCTGTACAATTGCTCATTCTTAGGGCTGAGCATTCGGTCGGTTCGGTCCAAAACCGGACCGAACCGAATAGACCGAAAAACCGAATAGTAATTTTTAGAAGGTGTTCGATAAGGTGTTGCAGACCCTCGTATTTTTAGAAGACGAAAGGGACTGTTAGTATAAGTCTGATTTTAACAATAAACAGTATCAAAGTAGATGGTCCTTATCAAAACTAATGTAAGATCCACAGATATTATAGAAATGGCAAACTCACATTTCTTTCCTGAATAGGATTTCGAGTTGCATGCAGAACAAGAACTATTGCTATCGACACGATCTTAGGTGAGTTGGGCATGTTTGTTTGGCACCTGCTTATAACAGCTTACCAAGAGCGTTTGTCAACCCAAATTATAAGTCGAATTTATAACTTATAAGCTAATACGTACTTTTTCTCGACTTATTTTGATTTTTCGTTTTTTTCTTAACTTTAGTTTAAAAAAGATGTTTTAAAATGTTAATCTAATTTTAAATTCACGAATTAAGATAATTATATTTAAAATTTATTTATTTTAGTTTATTTAAGTAAAAAAAAACTGACTTATAATTAAAGTTATCCAAACACTTATATAAAGGTGCTGATATGTATTATTACACTAAACATATTCAGATGATCACCATGTTTCTTGCGTAATTTACACATAACACGTTTATATATGCATGTGATACTTAATTAACAATTTGTGGGACAAGACAGAGATGATTCTTCTTGTGCATTGTTATGCCAGGCAGGGTATCCATGTCAATATCTTCCTTCTTCATACCAGAAGGCAATTCCCAGTTGAAAGAGTAGAGAAGATTAGCTAGCGCTAGCTCCGTCGTAGCCACTCCCATTGTGATACCAGGACATATTCTCCGGCCTACCCCGAACGGAATCAGCTCAAAGTCCTGTCCTTTAAAATCAATACTGCTATTTATGAATCTTTCGGGTAAAAACTCGTTAGGATCTTCCCAAGATTCAGGATCCCTTCCTATAGCATGCACGTTAACGTATACAAGTGTTTTAGCTTTGATTTCGTACCCATTTATCACACATTTTTCGATTGTTTCTTTAGGAACAAGAAGTGGAGCAATAGGGTTCAGTCTCATTGCTTCCTTCACTACTGCTTTAAGATAAACAAGCTTTTGGACATCGTTTTCGTCTACAAATCCTTTCTTTCCGGTTAACTCTCTGACCTCCTGTTGCGCTTTCTTCATTGTTGAGGGGCTCTTGATTAACAAAGTCATGGCCCAGACAACAGCTGCTGCACTCGAATCTGATGCTGCGACTATAACATCCTGTGCATGATGTCATATTAGGACAAAATGGAAGAATATACTTCTTCAGTCCCACCCAATTGTTATCGTTTCTGAGATCGACACACATTTTAAGATGAATATAAAGTATATTTCTATAAATTTTCTTAAAATTATAAAACTATACTTTCTATTAATCTTAAAATGCGTGTTGGACACTCTCTTTTAGAAACGATAACAATTGGGAGGGACGGAGAGAGTAACAAACTGAAAGATTCAACTATATCTTAGCACAAAATAGTAAAATTTCACAATTTTTCAGAAAGAACAGAGTTGCAAATACATAAATTTTAATTGCTTACCGATAATATTGCTTTGACGTGATCTAACATGAACTCACGCGAATCCTTCTTCATCTGAAGTAAGATCTCGAGGATGCTGGTGTACTGGCCATATTCAGTAGATGCACGAAGATGTTCATCGATAAGTTGTTGATAAAAACTATCTAACGCATTGAAACTCTTCTCCAGACGACCACATTTCCCACTAAGTGTATCAATCAATCGGCCAATGACAGGAAAGTAATCAGTAAGAAAGAAACTTACAACAGTGGACTGAGATTCAGCAAGTAGCCAATGAAATCTACTGCTCATATTATTATCCTTCTCTGCACCATCTTCATCATCATATCCTTTACCAAATGTAATTCTGAACATAATAGAGCTTGTTAAAGTCATAAGAGTTTTGCTCAAATTTACGATATGAGAATCAGCAGCAGCAGCTCCATCGCGTATAGTTTTGACCATTTGTGCAACTTCTTGTTCACGAACGGGTTGAAAAGACTCGGACCTTTTAGAACTAAAAAGATGAAGGTTACATATTTTCCGCATGTCCCTCCAGTACTCGTTATAGGGGGAGAAAACAATGTCTTTGCTGTTGTAAGATACTTTCTGTGAGCCAACGAAAGTTGGCCTACCTGAAAAACAAAGATCATGGTTCTTGAAAACTTCCTTGGCTGCACTAGCCGAGGAGATGACTAGAGTTTGAACAGAACCTAACCGCAACGACATGAGAGGACCATACTTAAGAGAAAGTTGGTATAAGTAGATGTGAGGGTTGATGCTGTCAAATTGATGCAGGTTCCCTATCCACGGGAGGCCACGGGGACCTGGTGGCCGACGATTCAACTTGCGGTTATAGTAACTTCTAAGTTTGATAAGCAGAAGTAGAGGAAGAGAGACTGAAAGGAGGAAGAGAGCTACTTCCATTATTGATGATGATTGATGAATGATAACTTTGCGCATCTGTTTCTTTTTTGTAGAGTGTTCTATCAGCTGTGCTTAAAACTTGCTTAAGCCTCCGTCCGTTAGGGAGTGCTGTTGAAAACTGTTGTGCTGTGAGAAAAAGTGTCGGTGAAACTGATAGCTACTTCCTGCAAAAGCTGAAAACAACTTTTTTCAAAAACATGGGGAGACATGTTTTTGCTAATAGCGGATTTTAAACCAAAAACGGTTTTCCTGACAACTTTTAGAATTTACCAAACACCCATCTGACCCATCTGACAGATTTTCAGCAAAAAGCTGTTATAGCTGTCTGCAACAGCAATACGAAGCGGGATCTAAAACTGCAAAGTGTGGTTCAGTTGCGAACGGTTTGAGCGGTTAATACAGTTGAACGGACGGGATCTAAAACTGCAAAGTGTGGTTCGGTTGCGAACGGTTCGAGCGGTTAATAGAGTTGAACGGTTCGGTTCATCCGTACACCCCTGCTGCAAACCAAACACAGGATGACAATTTTGACAAAACCAACTAAAGCCCTCGACAGCTTTCAAAGACGCTCTGCTTTTCTGGTTTACTACATCCACTTTCAAGATTTGTGTCGCCCATAGTTTACAACATCACACCTAGAATCATTCTTTTATCTTTGAAATATAGCTCGTATTTAAAATCGAGGGTCTGAATTTTATTATTTCATTACCGGTCAACATTTTTCAAAAATTGAAGATCCTGAGATTTATTTATGGCTAAAAAAACACAATTAAACTAATTAAATAATTTTCCTTCGAATAAAAAAACTACAACAATATAGTTTCAGTATACTACGAAAGAAAATTTTCAGATTTGCAAGACAAATGGCATTATACAATATAGTTCAAAATACAATAAAATGGATAAATATCATATGAAATGATTGTTACATTCTACAGTATTAAAGATGGCAATTTTAGGCACATGAGAAACACATTGTCAACTGGAAACCTAATAATATAGCCACTAGACATTTCATTATGGTGACTTGTAGCAACAAACCCTAATTGATTAATTTGCATGATTACACTTCAAATTTGTGTACTGTACAGAACAAGGAAAGACACGGGCTCAATTGAGAAAGAAAAATATTCTAACACGATAGAAATAAATAAAGAATACAATGATATTACTATAACTCGTCAACTTTGATCTCATATTGTTCTCCGGTTGAAAGATTTTTTACACCAACCATACCTTTTTGCCATTCATCAGCCCCTACGAATATAAGCCTCGCTGCGTTTACCCGTTTTGCTCGTTTAAATACCCTACAAATATTTGTTAAAAGCATTAAAAGCAGCACTCCTGGAGAGATGTACAAATGAAAGAAACTTTATAAATTAGGCAAGTAAACAGACCATTTCAGTGGCTTGTTTTCCAAGACCAAATCAACAGTTTGTCCGCTTCCCCTCAGTCTAGTAGCAATTGCAGCAGCTTCCCCCTGAAGACCACGATCTAACGAGCAAACGATATTCTCCACACAGGGACTAAGTTCTGGTAATATCCCTTTCTCCTTGAGCAACTAAACATTACACCAAAGGTAACCTTATTAATTCTAGGATTGAAATTTACAATAACTATACGGAATTGAAATTCAAAAGCAAGGACACTATGACACATAACATTATAACAATGAAAACAACGGTACAATAGGTCGCAAAACAGGGTTCAGGGTGTAGCCTAGTCGTAAGGCAGCCCTCTTCCATGACCTTTCAATGTGCTCTTTACCTTTCGATATATGTATAACAGAAACTTATATAATAATGGGAAAACAAGAAGGCCGCAAAATTAACCTAATCAGAAAAAGGTTTAGAAAATCACATTAATAATAGATCAACAAGAAAAGAGAATAATTAAAATCATCATGTTGTGACCATGAGCTTCGAATAATATAGCCGATAAACATTGAAGAAAATTGGAGCCCACTTTTTAAACCTTACGCAATTAGCCTACTGTCTCACAACCCACATCAGCTGATAAAATTAAACATATTATCAATAGTCATAACCAGAGATGAAAGTAAAAATACCCTTGTGTAAAAAATTAGAGAGAACTTAAGGTGCTTCACTTACTTCGACTATCACAGCATCACCAAAGCCAAATCCACATGCAGGAATGTCATCCCCTCCAAATGTTGAGAGCAATTGATCATATCGCCCACCACCACAGATTGCTCTCAGTTTTCCTTCTTTGTCAAATCCCTGTAAGCGATGGAAACCCATCAAAGCAAAAAAAATAGATAAAACATAAATGGCACTAGGATTTGAGAAATGATTAGCACTAATGACTTGGATCAAACATTTTCCATATGTAAATATCTAGCAAATGTTTTTCTTTGGAAACAGAAAAACAATGCAGAGAAAGTAATTATGTATCCAAATAATTATATAGTAGAAATTTTGGCCAGTAGGTGCATAGTTTATATGGACATTGCTATAGGGAAATTAGGTTTGAGGAACCATCATTGGGAGTTTCTTCTATGCAGAGACAGTGACGCAGCAACGACTAATGAGATGGTAGAAAACAGGGGTAGAAGAAAATCTGACATGGGCATAACAACACAATAAACTTTAACAGTTGACAGAGTAACTGAAGTAAACACTACTGCCGAATTTAGTGCAATGGGTGTGCTGGTATCTATTTAATCCATAATAATTAATTCCTTAAACAATCACTTCCAGAACCTTCTGGGACAAACAGCTTAATTGCAGAAATGTAAAACAACTAAGCTACAAAACTTAAGATAAAAACACCAACTAGTTAGAGATTTCTGAAGTATCTAAAATTAAGAATGTTCTGGACCCTTCATATCATAATTTGCAAGGATCAAAACTCTACAACAGTGAAGAGTACATTTTAGAGTTGGCAAAGAAACACCTGAAAATTAATATAACATACTATTAACAAATACTTCGAATTATTAAACAAGTTCCTAGAGCTCCAGCTCGCTACGCAATGACCAGTAAATTAACGAACATGTGTTTATACATAGACACGTATCTAACCATTTCTATATCTAGGGGGTGTGTACACGCACGCTCCACATAATATATATAACACTGTAAACAACTACAAAGTCAGGATCATCACATAAGAACACTCAGAACAAAGAGAAGGACACATGCCATCAAAATGAAGAAAGGAATTATTTTACTAATTAGTGTCTATCTATTTAATTAGAGAAGGAGATGAGAGACCAGGCAGTAGGTAAGAATGCAGACATGGCAGATTTTGAATTTTGGCAAATAAATTACACTTCATGGACTAAATTGTGATTACCAACACTAGATACTGAATTACTTTCTACTAGGTAACAGAAAGACATGATACATATTACCGTCTTACTATAAACTCATATATTAAAATTGAACCGACCTCAAAAACAATTCCCGTGTAGTAGGCCAGTCCCCGAACAACCGAAGCATCAAACTGTATCCATTCCGAAAACCCATACTTATCAGCGAGTGAGAACAGCTGTTTAAGATCACTTACTGCTTCCCCTGCAGCTCCAAGTTTCTCTGTAACACATCATTTAAAGTCCCGTATTCTTTAACTATAAACCAATCAAAATGTTTTTCCTGAAAAGATAAGAAACTTGTCCACTAAACTTTGAAACTGACCTTCCAGCTCCGTCAGGGACTTCATAGTAAGAACTTGCAGCAGTTCCTCAATAGCCTCCCCTGGTAACTGAGCAAGTGCCAGCTCTGTCTTTATCTCCTCAATAGGAATTTTACCCATCTGTTTCAACACACCATTTATAGCAACACATGAAACCCTACTTACGCTAAATAGTAATTAGTAAGAACAAATAAAGAGTTGTGTGTGATGGATATCGAATCTGGATAAATATGCTAGAATAACTAGAGAGAACTATAACATTTGTAAAAGGTAGCATAAGAAAGTCTTATAGCTTGTTTTACTTCTGTCAAACTAACTACTTTATACTATAAATATATTTGTAATCAAGATCAGGAGCATTCGGAAAAAGCAATGGTAGTGAGTGGTGGAAACTAATCCGATGGCTAACTAGGGTATGCAGTCGTTTAACTTAAAAAAAAAAATTAGCATCCAGTTGTATACTATTAAAGGGGTAGTGAGGACCTCAATAAAATATTTTGGGATGATAAAACTGAGTGCATCTATCTGTTTTATAAGAAGCCTAAATCAGAGGAACCATAATAATAACTAAACCACCAGCGAACATAAGTAACTTAAGGGTATCAAGCGTGAAAATGCACGCGGTCTTCAGGCAGCTAGCTTTGGCGGATCCAATTGTAATTATAACAGTGAGAGCATTAAAAGACTATTCGAGCTCTAAATTTAAATTTTGTAAATCATTAACCTCCAAGCCTAAAACACTTTATAGGCAACGAGACAATTATATATGTGTGATCTCTTAGAACCTGACTCTACGGTAAAATGCTTACAAGGTAAACAATACCTAATATTAATACACTGTTTATAACAATTTCTAGCAAAATGTCATCAAATCCCATACAGAGAGATCAATCTGGAAGCATTAGTATATCGCAAAAAAATGGTCGGTTTTGCATCAAATTATAATCTAGAAGATTTATATATTACACAACTGACCTTATCTATAATGATGCAAACTTTTCCAAATAAAGCTTCTGATATGGAATAGCGATCCAACACTTCTTGAAGGACCTGTATTAACGAAATAATGATACCATACAGACAACAAATTTTGGGATATACAACACTGAACATTGACATAATCTAAAGGAAATGGCCATGAACTTATTTGGCGGGGAATAAAAGTAAGCTTGTGTCACCTAGTTTCGGCAGTTTGAATTTTTAGGAACTAAAAGAGCAAACCTTGAGGAGATAGGTAAAAAAGAGGAAAAAGATGATCATATTTTATCATATCTAGAAAAATGTTAAACTCTTAAGCTCCCTCCAGTTCAAGGGAAAACTTCAGTTGACAGTATATTAAGTCATATCTCTTCATCTTAACCATATTGCTAGACTGATTCCTGCATTTGGATCGGTGGAAATGGTGGTCCTACCAGCTTCACTATGTAATAGGTTGGCACTTGGCACGTTTTCCAGCATACTAATGAAAAAGTTGGTAGAAACAATACTTTCAAGCCTTCTTTACCAATTCTGCAGGTGTTTGAACATTCCATTTACACGTACAGCGCTGAGAGTAAATGAAATAGACTTATGTCTGGTAAACTGGGCTCGGACACATATATATTGGTCTACTATAATGATAATATAAAAGGTGGATACATCACGAGTACACATACTCCTAATGGGAAAAAACCCACCTTTTTGGTGCTTGTGAGAAATTTTTTAACCATCAGAACAGATTTCACTTTGAAAAAGTGTCAATGCTTAAGCTTTGTTATTCTTTTTTCACATATATCAGGATTTTAAGCCCTCGGTCACTAAGCCTTTGTAAAGAACTGAAAAAGTAGTATATAAACGTAGATGTAAACCTTGCGGCTAGATATCTTAAACCCAACATCAGATGCAGTGATTCCAATTTGCTTGAAGAAAGTGACAATTGACGAAATAAGTTCAGCTTCAGCCTATAACCAAAAAGAAACAAAAAGGATGAGTTTCAAAAAAACACAAAGTAAAGATCATTAATAGCTACAGTAGATTAACAATGCGGCGTATTGGGAAAACATACTTCAGAAATCAACATTAATACATTCATTGTTTGTCAGTATCAACATAGTAGACTTACATATATTTAGATCCTTCATGGTACATATTAAAAAATATATACAGACAGGAAACATCTATAAATGACATCCTGTAAAATTACAAGCTTGCAGTCCATGTGCAACAAAACTTGAGTAGGCTTACCTCCAAACCATCACAATATGCAAGGGATGCAGGAATATATAGCTGATTACATTTATATACTTTCTAAATTCTAACCAGTTGAAGATCCTGCAAACTTATCCATGGTATGAATTTGAAATCAATAGACATGTTTCAATTCACAAGTAAATTGTGAATAGTACTTGTTTTTATCTCTCTATCTCTCTTTATATATGAGTGTGTGTGAAGGTGCTTGCGCATTTGTAAATAAAACATTCTACATACAAATATGTCAGCTACACCAATAATATCCATATTCCACTGGTAGTGTTCACGACGTCGTCCCCTAGTCATTCTCTCATAACGCCAGCACTGTCCCACAGCAAACCATTTAACAGGGAGGGATAAAGATTTTCTGGAAAGGAAAAAACATGTAGATCAAAATCTGGCATCCGTACCTGGATAAAGAAAGTCATAAATGACAATAAATAACGGGAACTCGGATAGTAAAAATGGCACAAACACACATTATACAATTTTTAAACATCTTTTTCTCTTATTGGTAAACTATATAAATATTGCAAATCCAGATATGGCATACCCCTTTTGTATCACAAGCCTCGCCAAAGAAGGAGTTAATTCAGGCCTTAACGCAACTCGACGGTTCCCTCTATCCTCAAAACAGTATAGCTGCACGAAGAAATGAAGAGTTGCCCTAGTTTGAGTCAGCAAACAAAACTTACGGGGTCTATAATGCTCTTTATGCGTACACTACCAATAAAATTATCAAAATACCATGTTAGAGTAAACTATGAACAATATTAATGTAAGAAATGATGCAAGTCTCAACTGACGACAATGCATTAACATGATGTGTAGAACAAAGACTTTACAGCTCCATACAAATAACTGAAATGCATTCCCTCTAAATCAATTTCACGGAATATGAGTATATGTAATAATGATCAAGTATATAAAGGACCCAGTATCTAAATTAATCTTGCACATGTGTTAATGCATATGCTACTACACTATGTAAACTTCAATATCTACAATCCACTAATGTAGTTCGATTACAAATACCAATAAACATAGGAGGCCAACATATCAACTTCGTAAAACTTATCTTCTTCAAACTAAACAAAAGCACAAACATCTTAAGACTTAAATTTAACACAAAATAAAATTATCTACGCAAAATAAAAAATAACCTGATCTCTAATCTCCTCTCCAGCTTTTCTAATATAAAGCGCCTCGGATTCCAGCACCGGAAAATCAACCTCTTCAAATCCGTAAATTCTCGAAACCTAATTTCCACATTTCAAAATAATAACAGTTACACATTCATAACTACTCCAAATACAAAGTATAATTATTCATTCTAAACCAACAACCTCTATATTAATTTATCGAAGATTTGCTTATCCGGGTTCTACATTATTCATTTACGAGTCATTCGTTTATCGAATATTCATTTATCGAGTTTCTACGGTTACTAATTTATCGAGTAATTTCCACATTACATAATAATAACAATCACACATCCGTAACTACTCCAACACACAATTTAATCCTTCATGATAAACAAACACAACCCTGGATTAATTTATTGAAAATTTACTTATTGAGATTCTACACTATTCTAGAACTTAGAAGTCATTCGTTTTTCGAGTATTTATTTATCGAGGTACTACAGTTATTAATTTATCGAGTAATTACCACACTACAAAACAATAACAATCACACATTCGTAACTACTCCAACACACACAACTTTAATCATTCATTATAAACAAACTACTAATTTATCGAATATTTACTTGTCGAGAATCTACATTATACATTTAGAACTCATTCATTTATCGAGTTTCTACGGTTACTAATTTATCGAGTTTCTACGGTTACTAATTTATCGAGTAAATGTCACATTACAAAACAATAACAATCACACATTTGTAACTACTCCAAACCTTTAACGAGGTTATCAATTTAACAAATATTATTACATTATTCATTTAAAATTTCTTCCTTTATCGAATATTCATTCATCGAGGTTCTAAGGTCATTAACTTATTATCGCACATTACAAAACAATAAGAATCACACATTTGTAACTACTCCAAACTTTTAACGAGATTATCAAATTATCAAATATTACTACATTATTCATTTAGAACTTCTTCCTTTATCGAATATTCATTCATCGAGGTTCCAAGGTTATTAATTTATTATCTCACATTTCAAAACAATGACAATCACACGTTCGTAACGACTCCAAACTTTTAACGAGGTTATCAATATATCAAATATTACTACATTATTCATTTAGAGCTTCTTCCTTTATCGAATATTCATTCATCGAGGTTCTAAGATTATTAATTTATTATAGCACATTTCAAAACAATAACAATCACACATACGAGGTTATAAATTTAACAAATATTACTAAATTATTCATTTAGAACTTCTTCCTTTATCGAATATTCATTTATCGAGATTCTACTATTACTAATTTATCGAGTATTAATTTATCAAGTTCCGAAAAGCAAACTACCTCACGGAAATTGTCAAACAGCCAAGTGCGGAGTCGCATTTCCTCAGGAGGGAAGTCGCGAGTACCTCTAGGAGGATTAACGTCGATTTTCTGCGTCGAACCGGAAGGAGGAGGGGACGACCGGGAACCGGACCGGCCGGTTTCATTAGTGTCCGAGTTGAGTGACTCGGTAGCTAAAGACGAGTTACATCGGAGAGAGAATCGTCGAGGGTTGACAAATAGAGTGCTATTGAGAAGTGAAGGTTTAAGAAAGGGGCGTAGGATAAGAAGCGAAGGGTGTGTAATCATGGCGTCGTAACAGAATTGTGTGTATTTGTGTGTGTATATGTTTCTTTTGAATTTGATGTGTTTTTTACTGGGCTATTTTGGTTTTGAATTGGGCTTTTGTAAATGGACCTGTACAGATTTAATTATTCGGAAAGACTGTACCAAAAAAAGGCAGCGTTACATATTTCGGAAATCGGAATTATTCGGTTGAGGTATCGTTTTGCAAAATATCGGATAATTTTTAAAAAATCGGATGATTTATCGGCGATCTATCGGAAACCGGTCAAATCGGGAAAAAAAATTGACCGATTTTTGGGTGATTTATCGGCGATTTTTGAAAAATCAGCCAATTTCTATAATAGATAAAAAAGGTGAGGATAAAAAAATTTCGCTGTAAATACACGAAGAGTACATGTGTAATTACATAATTTGATTAAACACGAAGATTGTTTTATGTGTAATTACATAATATGAGTACAAGGACAGACTATACCAAAAAAAGTGAGGATAAAAAAAATTCGTGATAAATACACGAAGAGTACATTTGTAATTACATAATTTGATTAAACACGAAGACTATATTATGTGTAATTACAAAATTTCGTTGTAATTACACGAAGACTATATTATGTGTAATTATATAATATGAGTTCCTAATTACGTAATTATGAACATTTTTCTCAAATACATATATGATTTTGAAATTCATATGTCTGTTTTTAGATACATTATAATTTATCATGTCATACACTATCATATATATTAATATTTATAATATTTTTTTATACATGGAAAATATGTTGTCACCGAAAAATGCTAAAAATATTCGAATTTATTATTAAAACTGTACCGAAATATGTTTTTTTTGCAGCATGCTCGATATTCTCTTGTAAACGAGGTCGATTCTTGTATATATATATATATGTGTGATTCTTGTATCGAAATATGATTTTTTCGATCTCGTAAATAAGGTCTACTCTTATACATGTATGTGATTCACAAATAAAATAGGTCATTTGGGGATTATTTTTGAAACATGCATGTTACACAATGTTAAAACTCACAAAAAACTCGCATGTTTTAATCTTGATTTTTATTGTATCTTGGTTTACTAGCTAACAGTTAAAATTTTTACAATTAATCATCGGTTAATCTAAAATTATGAATGAGAGTAGTGTTTAAATGGATAACTTTTTTCTTTTTCTATTAAATAATTATACACATAGTTGGCTTTAAATAAATAATTAGTAATGTCAAAAGTGTTGCCGAATTTATGAAGCAGTCTCGCACCACCAATTTATATTTAGGTTGAAGTTGCCTACTATTAACGTCAAAAGTGTTGCCGAATTTAGTAAAAGATCGAACCAGTAATTGAAATAACAGTGGTTAAATTTTTAATCACTTGAACTATCTAATGTCGCTCATTAAGATTCCAGTCTTAAACTAATGTGTGAGTATTACTCTCTCTGTCCCATTGAATTCTCTACATCACTTTTTGACACGCTTTTCAATGCTCGTTTAAATTATAACTCTATTATATTTTTTTTTATTTTTTTTTTCTATATAAAAGTTTTATGTTTAAACTTTTATTCAAAAAAAAAATAAAAAAAACATTACGAAACTATACTTTATATAAGTCTCGAAATACGTGTAAATAGTAAACGTAGATAACCCCGTGGGACGGAGGGAGTAGAAGAATATTATTTTAGTCAAAATCAGTGGTGTCACTTTGGTTCTCATCCATACAAACTTACAAAGCTATTGATTGACACCCTGATCACGAGCCCCCATAATGCATATAACATGTCAAAAACACACGCACAAAGCACAATCATCTGAGTGTATCAAACTAGACAATTCACCACTTGTCATTCACAAATTTTATTCTTCTTTTCGGTAATAGATAGCAACTAAACAAACACCCAAAAAAATGTGCGTTAGCCTTTGTACAATAATTTTGTAATCAGCACTAACCCTAGTAGGAGTGTACATAACCCGATCCAAACCGACCTTATTTTGGTCAATTTAAACCGATTTTTTTTAACAAGATACATATTTTGGTTTAAAAAATGTCAACCTGATTAAATTGGGCTGGATAGGAGTTCGATATTTTTAAACTGATCTGATCCAATCCGATTAAAAATATACATACATGTTAATTTATTAATTTTATAACCGTGAATATGTTCGGGCCTAATAGATAAGCTCATTTATCTGTAACTTATAACATCAATCCTCAATATTTAAAGAATATGCCATTGTTTTCGTTTATGGAGTTCAATATTTAAAGAATGTTTAAAGGCTAAGTATTGTATTATTAGTCTCTTTTGGATGTTTAAGCCATTTCTGACATGAATTATTATAATATTTTATTGAATTATTTTCAAGTATTTTGGATTTTGAGACTTTCTGCTTTATTTTATAATTATTAATATTAATTTTGAAAATTTACTAAATCGATCAAACCGATCCAAACCGAAGTAATATAAATTGGTTTGGGTTACAAATTTAGATGGTTCGGTTTGAGTTGAAATTTTGAAAACCTGAATTAATTGGGTTGGGTTGATAAATTCCCTCAACCCGCCTAACCCGATCCGTGTACACCCCTAGGGTAACCCTAGTAACTCATTTGATTGAGACCGGTATTTTAGAGTTTTATCATCCCAAGTCCTAAATTCAATTTATTTGAATGCACGAATCTAAGTAGGTGTGTTTATGACACTGTGACGTTATGCTAGCATTCTCTCGAATTAGTTGATGTGCACGTAAACTATACTAAACATTTTATTTTTTTAAAAAATAGAAAATTATAATCATCTAATCTTGACTCGAGGTGCACGTAAATTAGACTAAACACTTTATAAAAAAAGAGGAAATTAACAAAAAACTAGGCTTGTTAACGAAACGGAGTTTTCAGAATATGAATTACATGGTTATTTTCACATACAAACATTTTTTTTTTACTTAGTTCGCATGAGGCGAAGAAGGGTTGAAGTGTTAAAATTGTGATTGAAATCATTATAAGCAAACTTCAAAGTAAAGCAATTAGGTGGCATGTCTAATTGTCTATTACAACGTGCGGTTAATTTTTTTTAACAAGTGTTTTGATACATTAATAAGGTCTTCTGATGATGATGATAAACGTACGTGTTGCCGTGTAGGTGCCTAATATATATATATATATATATATATATATATATATATATATATATATATATATATATATATATGAATTTATGCCTTTTTTGTAGGGCTATTTTTCTAATTTAATTTATAACATTAATTTTTATTATTCCATTCTATATCTATCAAATGTAATTACAAATACTCATATAATATGAAATTATTGTATTTGAAAATGTTTCCTTAAAATTTAAAAATATAAAAAAAATTAAAAAAATTATCATATATCTCATTTTGAAAGAATTCCTGGATCCGCCTCATAGAGATACCTTAGAGTACTTTTTAGCCATGTTCATGTATTTCAAAGATTTTACCTACTGTTTACTTCTTCTATGTTCAATGGATATAAAAAGAGCGCACTTTTAACAAAATAAGAGCACTCGATTGCTTGATCTGTTTATAATTGCGTTCAAACACCCTAGACAACTTCATTATATTTCAATTTATATAAAGTATAATCTCATAATATTTTTTCAATTTTTTTTTAGTATTCAAGAGAACTAAATGGGTAGTAATACGAGTACAGTTGGATAGCTCAATTGATTAAGAGTTTATCATCTATTATTTCAGGGTTTGATCTTTATAAGGTTATAAGTCATATTTGTCAAAAAAAAAAATGGGTATTCATCTTTTGTCAATTGAATAGTTCGTTTTACCTAAAATATGTAAGAGCATGGGAAAATATGTTTCTTAATTTTTTCTGTAAACATACAAGTTTTATAACTTTAAAATTATAAAAACACATTTTTTTTAATTTTTTAATAAAAAATACGGTTTTACAATTAGATACAACTTCTAATACAACAAATACGAAATCCAACTAAAAAAGTTTCGGTTAGCCAACGAAATAATGTTGCAGTAATTAAACTCATGTATTCCTTGCGAAAAATCAATAGCTCGACTGTTGACGTATGAGTGTGTAATCAATTAGCAAAATAAAAAGTTTCAGTTATTTCAAAAAACGTAAATGAAATTGCATATTCAAAAAAACGTAAATATTTTCAGAAAATAGTAAAATTTCTAAAAAAAATTTAGTATTGTTGGTAATTTATCAATATGTTTTTAGAAAAAAAACATGTATTGTGATTAAGACTCATGAGTCAGAGTTTGTCGCTTAAATGCGGTTTATCTTGGTTCATGTGATTTACAGATAATGGCTATTAGGTGAGCCCCTAGGGTTTTTCTACTGCGCATCCAAGGGGTAGCCGCCGTGGATTTCCTCCTATTAAAAAAACATGCATTAATAATTTCTTGAAAAACCTATTTTTTTAGTTACTAATTGATTTTACTATCAAATCTCCCCGAATATATTATTTTATTTTTTTGAACAATATATGCATATAAAAAAAAAGTAAACAAGTTACATTTAATATTTATAACAACACTTTTTTCATGAATATTATGTTTCAATAAAAATCTCAAAGAGAGCCTAAATCGAACTCTAGAGTGCTCTAGTCAACGAAAATTACAAAATTAGAAAAATGTTATCTTTTTTGTTTCTTTCTTTCTTTTTCATAGCTTACTTCACACATATTACACAATAATTTCCCAAATAAAACAAATAAATCATCACTCCACACAAACTAAAATCCAAAACAAGTGAACTCATTTTCCGCCTAATAAAATAACAAATATACCCTCCCAAGTCACGTACACACACAAGACACAACCCTACATCTAAGTCGGTACTATTTAAACTTACCCTCCTCCCCAAGGCAAAGCCGGCATAAATTAAAAACGGTTTTTGTATTAGATGTCTCCGAACACTGCTGATACGCGTGAAAATTTATAATTAAAAAAAAATAGATTCTTTAATTTTTTTCTTCAAAAATTTTCATAAAGACTGATGTACCATATAATAAATAACAATTTTCATAAATATAATATGAAATTCCGCGTATATTAATATATGTCCACAAATTAAAACATGTTATGTGTTTGTCACATTATTTGATAAAAAATTTGGAAAACATAACACCACTCTTTATAATATTAGTACATCTTGACTGGTTGCTTTCTTATAACAGTGACGCATGAATTGCATTCACACCAACTTCACCAATTGAATTAGACTAAAATTAAATTATAAATTTTCACGTTTATTATATGTTAATAAGCACATAATAGAAAAACCTAATTAATAACTAGGTCAAGGGCAATTCTGTCATTTCACATAAACCATTAAATAAAATAGACCATTGGAATGGAAAGTAAGCCAATATGTCACGCCACTTAAAACCAGTCCTATATGTACAACGGTTAAGTCCAAACCGACGGCATCATCATCCTTATCTTACCATAACCACATACACAATTACACATACATACACATATACATACATACATACATACATGTATGTTCATTTTTTTGTCTATAAATACATGCATTTGCCTCCATTTCTCCTCTTCAAACCAATCCTCAATTCACTTGAGTCTCATCAACCATACATAGCATAAATATTTTTCAACATGGGCGAGGTTAGTAGTCTTAACGAATTTTCGATAAATTCGAGTTCGGTTCGTTTACGAAACTGTATTAATTTATATGTGTGTGTTTGTTTTTGCAGAAAGATGGTGAGAAAAAAACCGAAACCGGTCCGATCACCGTTGTTTTAAAGATTGACTTGCATTGTGAAGGCTGTGCTAAAAAGGTCCGGCGCTCCGTCAAAAACTTTGAAGGTACAATTATAATATATTTTTTGAATTTTAATGAATTAATTGATTTTTGATAATTCAATTTTGATAGTAATTGACTTTTTGAAGCTAACATGCAAGAAACTGGATTTAGATCCGTGTTTAGCGGTCAATGCTATCAAAATTCAACCGTTAACATAAGAAGTACAATTTGTATGTTTAGAAACTTGTCTTTTACGGAAATTTAAATACTCACGCACACGTGCAGGTGTGGAGAAAGTTAAAACAGATAGTGCAAACAACAAGATTACGGTGACGGGAACTGTGGAACCGGAGAAGCTTAGAGAAAAAGTTGAATATAAGACCAAGAAGAAGGTGGAGCTTGTGTCTCCTCAGCCTAAAAAAGATGAGAAAAAAGCCGATGCGAAGCCGGAGAAAAAAGCCGATGATAAGCCGGAGAAAAAAACCGAAGATAAACCGGAGAAGAAAGTAGAGGAAAAGGTGGAGAAAAAGCCTAAAGAGGTAATTTCCTGGATGTTAACTATTTTTGATTTGTTTAATAAGTCACTATCGGCGAACAAGACCTGCTTATTTCTCGCCCCGACATTCAAAAATCTCAAAATTTTATAAATTTGCTAAATATTTCGCCTTTATATGTATGTTAGAGTCCCGAAATTTAATTTTGACTTGGAACCTTGTTATTAAAATATGCCGATTTTTCAAAAATCGCCGATATATCGCTTAAAAATCGGTCAAAAATATTTCTCCAATTTGACCGATTTTCGATAAATCATTCGATTTTTAAAAAATTGTCCGATAAATCGCAAATCGGCACCTCAACCGAATAATTCCGATTTCCGGAATCTGTAACACTGCTTGGAACTTGTAAATTTTAAGGTCGCCCCAGAATTTGGATTGATAATCTTGAATATTAAACATGAAAATTAACTAATTAAGTATGGAATAATATAGTTTAATGTGTCTAATCTGGTTGTTTGTTTAATTAGGTGAGCAGTGTGGTTCTAAAGATTCGGCTTCATTGTGACGGATGCATTCATAAGATCAAAAAGATTATATCAAAGACAGATGGTGAGATTACGATTCTTTTAAGTTTAATTTATTATTTTTTGTGACAAGTCGTTGTCTCGGAATTATTTGTTATGTTGCAACTTGGGAATGATTAATAATTTTAATCCAATTTGTTTTTAATTACAGGAGTAGATAATGTGATTGTGGACTCCAAAAATGATTTGGTCACGGTGAAAGGAACAATGAACGTTAACGAACTTGTACCTTATTTAAAGGAAAAATTGAAGCGAAGTGTAGAGATTGTTCCGGCTAAAAAAGATGGTGGTGGCGATAAAAAAGAAGGCGGTGGTGGTGACGATAAGAAGAAGGGTATCGACGGAGAAAAGAAGAAGGACGGTGGTGGCGGGGATGCGAAAGTTGAGGTGAAAAAAATGGATTATCACGGTTTTGATCCTCATACGACATTTATCGTACCACCTTATGGTCATAGCCAATCTGTTCATGAATATGGTTCAACATCTACAGCAATGTATAATCAAAGCTACTCTAATCAAGATTATGGTTTAACAAATTATGATCAAGGTCATGTAAATCATGGTTATGCTGTTGAGTACTTACACGCGCCGCCGCCTCCTCCGCCACCGGTTTACTACAATGCACCCTTAATGTTTAGTGATGAGAACCCTAATGCGTGCTCGGTAATGTGAAAAACGAGAAATATGAAACAAAGTTCTATGTGTCGTATCCAGTTCACAAGATTCCGGCATCATCCAACTTAGAGAATATGGAACAAAGTTCAAGTCTCGTATCCAGTTCACAAGATTCGGGCATCAGTCAACTTGAGACGCAACATTATATTTATATCGTAATAGAGTTAAAGATTAATTGTAAATATATTAAGTTGAGTTATATTAGATGGAAGAGATCTTATATATGTATCTATATTGAAGGAGTAAATGAGAATTGAGGCATTTTTCGTTTATGTTAAATTGTCAACTTTACAGTTTGACAAAAATCAAGTAGTAATTTGTGCTATTTGTTCATCTATAATAAATCCAATTTTGTGCTATCAATTGAAGACTGTATTATTGTTGTTTTCTTTTGTTGAAAATGATTGTACTATTGGCTTGAGCGTGAATAAGACGAATTTTATGGACCTTTAATATGAATGGAATAGAAATTTACGCATTGTCACACATTTGACCAATAATTAAGCTTAAAAAACGTTTATGCAAAACCGGCTTAAGATACACGATGCCGGCACGATGAATATGTTGAATTTTGGGTACGAAAACTAGAATAAAATCGCATTTTTTTACTAAAATTGTTAGTTTGTTTAATATCAATATTTATCTATGTAATTTGTATTTCGAATTACTATGATTTTTAAGTCAAGTAAAAGCGAGATGAGTTGTCGCTGTAAAACAGTGACGAAATTAGGATTTTGAATTAGCGGATGCTGATATAATCTGATCGGGGTTTGAAAGATAATTTTAACTGTTTTTTAACATAAAACTAGAATTTTAAAATAAATATTAAAAATTTCAATTGAGTCGAGTTCACGCCTGCTCACTTTTCGATTCCGCCCACACAACAATTTCTCATCATGAAAATTTATTTGCAAGTCGACCTAAAATCAAGATCGATCCTGATATTTGCGAAAACTAAGTCGAAATCATTTTACGGAACATCAATATATAAAAATCATGCAATAATGAAGTATTGCGGCAGTTGTATCACATCCAATAATGGCCGAGTAACGGCTCCCATTTACTTCAGGCCCCGCCTGAAACATGTTTCTGTGTAAATGCTACATGTGTCGATATACTCTCAGCACAGAAGACTGGAATGTACAGAACTATACTTTGTGCTTGTTTTAATATGACCGACCAAATATAAAATTCTATAATTAGTTCTTCGTTGTATGGTTGCAACTTGTATTTGACGGCCTTTTGCCCTTTAGTTGTTGCAAACCGTTGCCGTAATTTATCGAAAATCATGTAAATATTACTCCCAAACGACCAAACCTGATTACTTTATGTTACCCTCTCGTCACAATAAAAGGTTATGATTTAAAAATGTGTAATTATTTTAATGCATAATTAATCTCATTTTATATTTTACCATAGAAAAGTGTAAGTAATGTTTTTCTGAATGACATTGGTGAAATTTATAAGTGTTTTCTAAAAAAATGTTTCAAGTACGTACAAATCGACTAATCAAACGTATTCCGTATATATCGCATAAATGAGTGTATAATGTAGGGCTGTAATTCGGGCCGAGCGAACCGAATTTCGAGTCGGGCGTAATGCGAATTAAGATTAATCGAGTCGAGTCGAGCCGATCCGACACGTTTAGTTAAATGAGTTTGAACCTCTACCCGAACTCGACTCGTTTAATTTCACGAGTCGAGCCGGCTCGTTTAGCTAAACGAGTCTGTTTTAATGAGTCGGGCGAGTCGGCTCGTATAATTTTACACTTAATCGAGACTAAATCTCGACCCGAACTCGGCTCGTTTAATTTCACGAGTCCAGCCAAGCCGTCTCGAGTAATTAAACGAGCCGGAACCTCTATCCGAACTCGACTCGCTTAGTCTGTCCGAACTCGGCTCGTTTAATTAAACGAGCCGAGTCGAACCCACTTAAACGAGTTCGAGCCGGGTTCGAGCCGGGCGAGCTCGCGAGCCGATCGTCTCGAATTACAACCCTATTATAATGTAATTGTTTTACCCTCACTCCATAAAAATAAATAAAACGTATTCGGTATATAATGCTTAGATCATAATAAGATTTACGTACATCATATCCCTATTTCGAAACCTTTTCCGAAAAATCATAAGATTATTTCCATGAAAACCCCCGACATAGGGCACAAACAAAAACAAACTAATATATTAATTAATATTTTAAATCTATCTTTGACAACTCCTGAAACTGAATTAAGATATGCAATATTACATATATAAAAAAAATAGAATTATTGTCCATTCTAATTTCTAACCATTAAAAACCTAATTTTGAATTGAGAAAACAGTAGGCGTGGGACGGAAAATAATACTAGATGCGAGAACGCGACTAAAACACGGCTGCAGAGGTTGAATTTTGAATGCGTTATACTTATACAAATGTAAAATGTCGCTGTAACACAAATTGGTATAACGATGTGTACTATTTTTTTATGCGTTTATCATAGTACCCTATGCAAATACGTACTACATAGTAGTTAGAAAACAAATTTTAAATTTATGGAGGCCGTCTTAGATAGACGTATGTAGATAATCATTATTTTAAAATATAAATATATTATTATTTTTATTTACTAAATAAAGTTGCCGGTTTTTTGTTTGAAAAATTATTAAAATTTGATAAAATAGTTTAAAGTAATTATGTAGTATAATCACAGTAAAATTAAATTTATCCAAAATTATTACATAGTAAAATAAATTTTAAAATTATTTGTTTTCAAATTTTAATTGTTAAATACTTTATTTTATTTAAATATAATTATTATTCTACAGTACCAACGAATTTGATGAAATTTTATAATATTATCAACGGTTCTCTATAGTTCTATAAATAAGAGGATTCTCACTATAAAAAAAGCTGTTATATCACATCGCGATCTTTTGCGGTATATTTTGTATATAAAATAAGATTAAATCCTAAAAAAGGCTGTTATATCACATCGCGATCTTTTGCAGTATATTTTGTATATAAAATAAGATTAAATCCCGATATATTTAACATAAAATTTTTGATTATAACGCAATATTGTAATACAATATGATAAATTATCACCGGAATCATTTACACCTGAAGTTGTGCCTACTCCAAGAAACATGGTTTTGCCTACTTTGGTCATCAACTGAAAGTTGAACTTATGTTAACTGCAATTTTTTCTAAAAATATTTTTTTAAATTTCTAAAATTCATAATTACAAAACTACCCCTAACCCTGATAAAGCAAAGACGTAATAGAATTATAAATTTATTGTTTTGCATGTTGTCTGTTTGTTAACCAAATGAATTTTGGCTGCAAGTGTTAGTGCTATTCTCACCTTCCACGGAATTAATCATACTTATTAAAAACTACACAATAATGTTTAATTTTAATATTTATGGTGCTCTTAATTAGTGACATTTTGCGCATATAAATCAGATTTCGTGACATCATAACAAATAATTGGTTATCACACTCACACTTGTGGCGTTATATACACTCACAATCCAACTAATTAAGACCACCACCACTAAGAAACAACTTATATTCTTGACTTATTTATATAATAAAAGTGGTAAATTACATGCGGTTTCTGGATTGCAAAAATCCAAATCAGCCTGTGCCACTTATTAATTTAAGCTTAAGTAATTCAACATCTATATAACCACTTAGTTTCTCAATACCATTGATGGTAATTACATTGCGTATTTCCGCTAAAATCTGGATGCGTAAACAACAAAGGCTTGATGCAGTATTCGAGATCTTAATTTTTTTAAAAGAGGTAAATATCGGGTTTCACTCGTGTGCGTGCCCGAGTTTAAATATAAAAAAGATCCATATGCATAATGTATTAGCTCAATTTTATGTTTTATAATTAATAATTTGAATTAATAATTTATCATTTATTCACCTGTAATATTCTCTCTTGACAGGAGGAACAAAAACAATGAGTGATCATGTAAACCCCGTCAATCAAATTTTTACAACTCATCTATCACACTTTCTTAATATATGCTCATGGTCACACACTAGATAAACCGTTATATAAAATATCTTCAAACAAATATTTCAAATAAAAAAGATTTCAAAATGTCAAGATAATATAAGATAAAATTAATTATTTGGCGTTAACAAAATCTATTCACGCTAGCCAATGAAGTATTGCTAAGTATTGCTGCCTGTTTGAGATCTTGTACTTCTTACGAGAGTTTAAGAGTTCAATCCATTGCGTGTGCTTAATATCAATTACCAGGAAAAATCTATACATGCCCCATGCCTTTATATCTTTATATTTAGTGTGGAAAAATATCACATCAAATAACCAGCACCATGCATGTATAATCTACAAACACAAAGCTTTAGATCATGTCCAAGCAATTCCTTACGAGAAAATTTGAATTTTATTTGAAATTCATAACATTCAAATATTAATATAATCATAAAAATTTGAAATGATAACTCAAATACTGTCATTTAAAATTACACATTTAAAATGAAATGTAAGTTTCCAACGTCCTCTTAAGTAAATCAACATCTAACCACTTATTTTATCAATGCCTTTGATGGTAATTACATTTCATGTTATCGAACGAAGGGTTGGTGTAATATTCGATATCTTGATTTTTCTAAAAGAGGTCAACAGTTCGATTTCTATGTGTGTCGGAGTTTAATTATTTCATGTGCGTTATACATTAGCTTATTTTTATGTTCTATAGTTATTAATTTGTATTAATAATTTATCATTTAACCTATAATATTCTCTCAACATGTGGAACAAAAACAATGAGTACTCATCTAATTACATGAAATATTTCCAAACAAATATTTCAAATCAAAAAGATTACAAAAAGCCAAGATAATATAAGATAAAATTAATTATTTGCCGTTAACAAAATCCATTCATGGTAGCCAATGAAGTGTTGGTTCAGTGTTGAACTCTTATACCTCTTACAAGAGCTCACGAGTTCAATCCACTTTGTTTGTCTATATAATCAATTATCAGAAAAAAAAACCCATTCATGTCTCATGCCTTTGTATTTTTGTATATAGTGCAGAAAAAAATCATTTCAAATAACCAGCACCATGCATATATAATCTACAAACACAAAACTTTAGATTATGTCCAAGCACTTCATTAACGCTGTGCTCCACAGATTTTTTAGGAGAGAAGAGAAGAAAATATATGGGAGGAGAAGAGAAGAGAAGAGAAATGGTAGAAGAAAATAAATAAATCGTGTGTTCCCGAGTTTTTTTGTAAACGGGAGAGAAAGTTTTGGAGGAATATTATAGGAAATTTTCTCTCCCGATCACTTCTCTTCTCTCGCCAAAAAACTCACCAAAAAACTCAGGAGCACACCTAGGAAGGAAAATTTTAAAATTATCTTTTGTCTTCTCTTCTCTTATCTCCATTTTCAAACTCTGAAGTACTGCGTAAGAAAAAAACTGAAATTCAACGAATAATTTTCCAACTTATATATTATTATAAATGGGTTTAATATCAAGTAGGCCACTTACTGCGTCCAAATATATCAAGTGAGTGACTGGTTACAAAACTGACTCAAATGAATCACTCATTTAAAAATTTATATCAAAAATATCACTTTATCGTTAGTCGAAATTTTTAAAAATATTATATATTGAGTTTCCCACAGTTTTTGTGAATGACATTACATCCAAATAAAAGGTTACGAGTTCTACTATTTTAGATAATATTGTTAGATTTTTAGAATTTTATCAACTATTTATTTTTAATTTTTTGATTGTATTATTTGATTTAAATAAAAATAAATTTTAAATAAACTTTAAAAAATTTAATATTATCTATTTGATATTAACCCTACTATAAATGAGCATTTGCAAAATGATGGATGCGTTTACTTGCAAGGTGTATAGACGTATAGTACCAAAATAGTTGGTTCAACTTTGATCTTCGACTACGTATTTAAATACTTTATAGATATAAAAACATTATCTTCATGAATTGTAATCATCGAAACGGACTAAATGTTTGTGCATATATAAAAAAGCTCCACGACTCCAAGCAACTCTTTATTTAGGTGATCAAATGATCAGATCTTATTAAATAAATAAATATACATCAAGGAGGTATGCAATATGTTTGGACCAGTGTTACAGATTTCGGAAATCGGAACTATTCGGTTGAGATACCGATTTACGATTTATCGTACGATTTTTAAAAAATCGGATAATTAATCGGTGATTTATCGGAAATCGGTCAAATTGGACAAATTAAACGATTTTTACAAAATCGCTAATAAAAAAAAAGGAAAAACCCAACAAAAACTCCTACCCTAAATCAAAATAATTGCAAAAAATATTAGTCATAGGACTCCACATCAGCTATTCTGTCATATATAATTTATAAAAAAAAATAATAAACGTTGATGAAGGCATGCTCTTGCGACGTTGTAAAGCTAATGGAATCATAGAGTTTCAAGTATAGTCCACGCCTAACGAACTAAATCGATATTGACAATTGAACTAAATTTGTAATCTCATGTTTAAATATTATAAATTGTCTTATATTATACACATTTGCATGGTTTCAGCCAACGTAGAGACAATATTAATTGGTGGCGTCTAAGCATTATGCATGCCTTTTCAGATTTATGTCAAGACATCGAGCTCAATTATCAGCATAAATTATTAATTTATTATACATCAAATAAGTGAAGTATGGAGCCAATTTGATTCAAGTCAATCTCGTCATATCAAAATTTTTCGCATATTATTTTGTGAAAAAACCAAATTTAATTTTGAAAAATAATGGAGTTATTAAAATGGTTTCTAAAAACGTTCCCAAATACTGATGTTAAAGACTCGTACTTGGTAACTTTTCTTATATGAAATGAGACCGCGCGTGTATTCATATACGTTCATAAATTAAAATGAGATAAATATCACGTCACATTATTTGGAACAAGTTTTGAGAACTGATTTTGAATACCTAGCACTACTCTTTAATTTTGTAATTCTAACATTTTCCCTTTTTAAATCGTTTTAAATCGTTAGTGACTTATCTCCTATCCTCGAGTATGTATAAATTAAAAAGAGTTTGATATTTCAAATTTTGTTCGCATATAATTTTTATTTTTTTTGGCCAAAGAAGAAACTGATTTCATTAATAAATCAAATCATTCATCAATACATTAATGAACTCCGGGTGATTATTTCTTCTAAATACACACGAGGTAATTGTAATTATATAATTTAATCAATTTTCTTGATAATATTATTAAAATTCAAGTATTTTATTCATATTCTCGAATACTTTATTCCTAAGTAGAGGGCTCATCAAAGTATATTTGATTATTCTTTTATCATACGTTCTCTCTCGTACGGGATCAAATCTATCAACATCACGTTCTTGTAACAAAATTAAAGTTTTACTTTAGCAGCCGGTCTGTTTAGCGTTAATATTAGAATAAGTAGTAAAATATAAACAACCTCGTAAACATTCTAGAAACAACATAAAACCGCGTCTTCTAGTTTCTAATTAAATTGTGCTAAACCGCAGCAGATTCATCTTCTTCTACATTAGCACACAAGTAACGGATTAAGGGTGTGTAAGGGTGTTTTTGATACTGTTGTTACTTTTCGTTGAAAAGCAGTTAAAAAACCGTTTGATAATATGTAAAAGTTACTTTTCGGAAAAGTGTTTTTGGTCTAAAAGCTACTGTTGAAGAAAATAAGTCCCCCGTGGTTTATAAAAAATTGTTTTCAGGTTTTGCGGGAAGCAGATGTTGATTTCACCATCAAATCTTACCAAAAACAATATTATTTTTTGAATTTTTTACATCAAAACATATAATATCAAACAAAAAATTATCAAACAGTTATGTGATTTTTACAATAACACTTTTTTCAACAGCACTTTGTCTAACACTTTTTCTAAGAGCACAATAATTTTTAACAGTAATATACAGCCTAACTTTGGAAGGAGTAATAAATATCATGCTCCACGGCGGAGGAACAAGAATCACAAAATTTTATGATATTAAAAAAATATATTGTTTATATTTTTTTTAAACTAGATTTAGAATAATATTTTTACAAATATTTAACTAAAAATTATTAATTGCAAAAAATAAATAATAAAATTTTCAGTTGAACCCAAATTTTAATCTAGTTTTACGGCTCCGTCAAATCTATATATGCGGGTGGAACGAAGAAAAGGAAAGAACATATAAAGTGTAAAAACAGTTTTTTTTTTATCGCGTACATACTTTGTTTATAGGGTAAAAATTGGTACTATTTCACCGTCGTTTAAAGCGTGTTGTTTTTTACAAAGCTTATCTTAAGGCTACTTCTACGAAATCGGCAAGAACTGTACTATTTGTTGACTGTTGGTCCGACAGAAAATCAAAAAATGAGGTGTTTGAGATGTCTCCTTAAAGTCACGGGACTGATGATCGTTAGTTCTACCAGCAATACTTGAGTAGCACTCCTGTGCAATTTCCCCAAAGCAATGTAGCAGTGAAATTCAACCGACCCCGTGGATCCGTAATTACGTTAAAGTTCGGGTCATGACAAACGTATTTTACTAAAAATTCGACCCCGTGTAAAATTGATGTTGTGTTAATAATTCCCATCAAACCCCCGTATAAAATTGATGTTCTTTTAATAATTCCCATCAAACCGATTGTAGGCAAATCATACATTCACGAAGATTTGTTGTAATAAGAATAATTTTAGATTATAAAAAAATGCACAAATAAATTGATATTAATTTTTTTAAATTTTTTTTTGACAAATATAATTTATAATTTTAAAAATCAGTATTTGTTTTCATAAATTTTCAGCATGAGCGATAATCGAAACCAAGACCTGAGATAATAGAGGATAAACTTATAATTAGTTAAACTATCCAAACGTAGTCATAAACTGACATTATTATTAATTTACACTAGGTTTTAAAACTAAACATACGTATAAAAAAATTTCGCAAACAGATGATTAATCGTTTGTCAAAGACCCCGACCCAAATCCGTAATGATAATATGATTTTGTTTTATATATAAAAGAGTTAATTGCACATTGTAACCCCCACCTTTCATTTAAAATCAAAACAGTATACCTACTTTGTAAAATACAGTTTGCAACCCTTAATTTTCAATATCAACTACAACATGTATTCTTTGCGGTTATAAAATTGAAATTGATATATTAATATTAATAACTAAAATTTTAAATTAATTAAAATATTTATTTTAATACATTTTTTACATGAAAAAAGTTATAGCTATTTTATATTAGTAATATGCTAAATTAACCATAATGCTAAATATTTAAAAATATATTTATTAAGCAAAATATATGTTTATATATATAATCATAAAGTTTCTAAATATATATATTTTAAAATTTTAAAAATTATACCGAATAATAAAATAATTGACATTAATATTATTTTTATAATTTGAAATTCTAAATTTTAGTTTAATTTAAAAAAATTTAAAATTATTATTTAAATATTTTGCAGAATTTCAACTTTACCCAACACAATATAAATATTTTTAACAAAAGAATTAAAGGGATGCATATTGTATTTATGTCTAAAGTTACGGGTTGCAAACTGTATTTTTGAAAGTAAGTATATAGTTTTGTTATTTAATTAAAACTAGGGGTTACAAAATACAATTAACTCAATATAAAATAAAATGATCATGGAGTACATTCATCATCAACATAACCACAACAGGGAGAAGAGTGGGGTTGAGTCATGACTTTGGCCTTCAATATCTGACTCAGCTCTGACTACTCTTGAATGTGCAACCCATTACATGTTGTATTGCTATCATGTATATGCTACATAATATACATACATGGGTAGCATGTATGACATACACATACCATATGTTATGCATCATGCATGAAACTGCATAAAATTAAATATTTATTATTGGAGGGTGGCGGTTGAAGCTCATCGCATGTGGTTAGGACCAATTTGTAATTAGCATATTTTGTGTTTATATTTCACAATTTCAATTTCATGGTATTTTACAAATTTAATCGTTTTCAATTATTATTTAATAATTTTGGTTGTTGACAGGAATAGAGTTTAGAGAAATCTTAATTTATTATTTTGTATTTGTTTTTTTACTTCTATTCTTATTTTGTTAGAATCAAAATTTCAAAAAATAAATTTATGTATCATTATTATATTTAATAATAATTATAATTGAACACATTCAAAAACCCGCTGAAATTCGAAATTCCTACATCTTACTAAGATAAATAATGAAGATATTGACATAGAAAGAGGTATGTGGTAAATATACAATAAAACTTGTGAACTTTAAGATTTGGGTGGGTTTATAAATTAGTATCACAAAGTCCATAAATTGTGATTCATTAAAATGCAGAAAATGGATTAATTAGCATAACAAAGATAAAATTAAATTAGATTATAATAGTAGTGGGAATCGGTTTGGGATAGGAATATTCTGCGAAGAGGCTATTAGCAGGCCCCGCAGCGACCAAGTAGGACGGTGGGTCCCATCCACGTCATGCACATTTGGCACTTCTAAGATTTTCAGCTGGCATTATCTAGAGATCATTAATTAAGGCAACTTAGGTTTCCAAGTCCTTTGACCGTATAGATAAAATAATATTTTTTTAAATTTTATTTTTCTAAATTAAAGTTTTAGTTATATATTTTTATTCACAAAAAGAAAAAAATAAAAATTATTATTCTAACTATGCGGTCAAAGCACTTAGAAGTGTATGCACAAAAATCAAACGTCATATAATAAAAAATAAAGGGAGTATTTAATTTATCATAAAAAAATATGGATAATGAAATATATTTGGTATGAATTTTTCATTTATTTAGCGAGATTATGCATCTATTGAGACTAAAAATATAATGTATAAATTATGTTGAGATCAGCAAAAATTATTTATTAGACGAAATTATTTATTTATTTAACTACATTAATACTAAAATACCTTTTTAATCTAAGTCCCAAATACATCAAATGGGTTCTCACAATAGATTTCAAAATCATGCTATGAAAACCATGTCACTAATTTAATATGCCTCTTTTTTAATAATTAAATTTATTTTTTACTAATTAGATTAATATGCCTTATAAATTAAGTATTTGTTCTCAGAAATCTCGAGGGTAAGCGATAATCGAATCACGTGACGACAATACATAAACCCATTACGGATAATTGTTAAAATAAATTTTAAAAATACACAATAATCGAACTGGGAAAATACATATAATATATACTACTCCCTCCGTCCCACTGAGATGTTTACGTTACTATTCGTCATGCATTTCGAGACTTTTATAAAACATAGTTTCATAATTTTTTTTAATTTTTTTTAATAAAAGTTTAAAACGTACTGAAAAGTAACGTACCTATTGCGCTCGCCCTACGCTTTCTTAATCCCCAGTTAGAGATTAATAATTATCACTTCCTACCTTCAGCTAAACACAGTTTCTTGTCACTATAAAATCCCTAATCCATGAAGCTAAAACAAGTTTAAGAAATGGGTTTAATTAAGTTTCAATTTAAAATCAAGAGTCTCAAACCAAGAGAAGCTTCTTGGCTTGGTCCTCAAGAACACAAACGAGGGAACAGTACACACACGTTGTTTCTGATTACTTATGATTCAAGCTTTCAACTTTTTTGACTTTGATTTGGATAACGTTTGAAATGGAGTTGTGCATTGTCGAAGATACATTTGAATTTGCCCTAATTTTGTCAATTTTTAATTCAATAGTCTTACTTAAACTTAATTGTATTAAGAAATTCAACTACATTGACTATTTCGTCGAGGAGCAGAAAAAGAACGAGCTTTTACGCATGCCGGAATAGATGGAATCAATGTTTTAATTTGATTCGAAATATATTTTTCCAATATTTAAAAAATACAGCATTGTCACTATAAAGATGCACAAAAAATTAATCGGACTGTATTTTATCTGGACTTAAAAGTCCATTTTTTTGGAAACGCATTGACCGTTATTTTTTAAAATCGGGTTGGGCCGAACTTTTTAAGAAATAAAAAATTTTTTTTAGGTCCGCGGGCCGGATCGAGATCGAAATTTAAATGTATACTTTTTATTTTTGTCTCATCCCACCACCTCACCAAAAATTATATTTTTAATATTTTTTTTGTCCTTCAGCCCAAATCATTTGTATGCCGATGGAGTATTGTATAACACACTGTCAGTCTGTAATATGAGAGGCAAACTGTTCGTAAGCTATTCGAACTCGGTTCGTAAAAAAATCCGAATTAGGCTCGAAAATATTCGAGCCGAGCTCGAGCTCGAGCCTTTCGAAATATATTTGTTGAATCATTTGTTGAATACTGAAATATATTTTTTTAACAATAAACTTACTTTTTACATTAATATTAGTATTTTCGTATCTACGATATTAATTTCACTTCACCGAGTCACCGAGAGGTCAACACTGTACAAGTAATGGTGCATAATTTATTATTTTTACACTTACGAACCACAAAAAATGAGAGAGGAGGCTACATCTTTTTATGTTTTTATCCACTGCTTTGGGCTTTTAAAATTATCTGGCCCAAAATTTGGAAGGGGCTTTTGAAGATAACTATAACGGTTACTCTGGGCTTGTATGCATAATACATGGACTTGTATTTCATGTATTATTATTGGGTTCATTTGTTATAGAAGATGGTACGACGCGTGAATTAGAAATCGGGTTAAGTTAGTATGAGGTTCACAAATAATTACTGATATAATGTGTTTGATTCAGTTCTGATATAAATTTGTTTAATTTTAAATATAATTGAAAGCTCAATTGCTTTCTAATATGATGTATGAAAATAAATTATCAATTGAAATTAAGTTTTTATGCCAACTTACAAATACAAATTTACTAAAGGTGTATGTGATTGGTAAGATATAAATTAAATAACTAAATTGTAATTTAATATTTTTAAGAAATTTAAATATAACTAACCGACATTATATAAAAATAATAATTTTTTTACATTAAATTGTATTTAGCTATATAAATAAATTTGAAATAATAAAATAAATTTGGTAATTCGTACCCCTTCTCCAAACTCAACCCCTTAAAATATCAAATCTGATTTATGATGAATTTCTGGTATGAATTTCATCTTAAAAAAATTAGCCATCAAATATGAAGTACGAGCTTGTAATGGACAAAACCCGTATCTAATAACTAAATCTGTTATAACAAACATTACTCGAAAGATGTGCTAATGACTTTTATACTTACGGGGTAATGGCATTCTTTTTTGTAGGGGTTGCAATTCCTAGTTCCCTGTTGAGTTCGTTTCAAGTTGTATATATTTAAATTTTTCATTGGTTTGATTCGAACTCGACCCGATCTAAAGGTGATTCAAAAATCGTTACTTAAACTCAACCTGCTAGATATCTGACCCGAAATTAACCTGTTTGACCCGAAATAACCCAAAATGACCTGAAATTTAGATAAACTAATAGAAAAATGAACATGTTTTAAATTGGAACATTACAATAATAAAATATTATGCAAAATTAACATAAAGGTCACCCTACTTTTTGGGCTCGGGTAATTCGTATTTTTGAGCTAATTTTGGATTGACTGATTTTAAAACAAATTTGAGCTTTTATTCAATGTTTGCATCACCCCCCATTATGGATTTATTACTATCAGATTATTATTGGGCCGCACATATTGTAAGCGGTACTCAATATGTTAGATACGTGGTCCAACTTTGGTAATGACGGAGTTTAACTGTTTTTATCTGGTATGTTATCGTGAGAGTTAGGGACGAGCAAAACCGAACCAAAAACTGAAATCAAAACCGTTAAAAACCGGACGAAACTGTATCACTAAAACCCGAACCGATTAATAACCAAATCAAATAAAAACCTAACCAATAATATGCTTGCGGTTCGGTTTAATTTTTTTTTAAATCGAATAGAAACCGAGCCGAACCAAATAAAATTAATTTATATTTATTTAAATTTAATATAAATTTATAAATAATATTTCAATTTTTTTACATATGGCCCAACTTTGAATCGGAAGACTAGTCCAATAAGTGTAATGTAACAGCAAAGTCCAGTAGTTCAGTGTCTTCGGACTTTGATAATTTGGTTCACTGTCTTTACTCTTCGGGCTTTAAAATTGTAACAGGCTAACATGCAACAGGAGAGTCCAGTAGTTCAGTGTATTGTGTTTCTCTCGTATTTTGTTTCTCAGAAGTGAAGAAATTTATTAATTTAAAGTCTGGATTTTATGTCTCCAACCTAGGTAACACTCAAGGACTAGGCTCCGAAAAAGTACCCTGAAAAAATTGGTTACACGTTAACATACATGGGTGTTTAATGAGTAAACTTTTTTGGATTTTCTCATCAGTGAGGACTGAACCCTGGGGGTGAGTATCGGTCGGTTTCGGCGGTTTGGAAGGTCCAAACTGAACCAAACCGAAATTAGCGGTTTCTCTAAAATCCAATCTGAAATCAAACCGCTATGTGAAAAAAACAAACCAAACCAATCCGTTTAAAACGGTCCGGTTCAGTTTGGTTTCGGTTTAAACTGTTTTTCCTGTAAAACAAAGTTAAAAATAACATTAAACTTGAATTTGTAAATAAAAATCGAAATTTTGTATCATATTATAAAATTATATTTTCTATTATAATCATATTCAAAAATAATATATAAAAATAATGATTTTGAAAAATAAAAAAAGGCAAGAAGACGAAAAAGATGCGACCAATTCTTATCCTTTTATTGAATAAAAAAAAATAGTGAAAACATAACACATTACATAAATATTTATATATTAGATTAAACTATATTATGATTAGTTCATTTATATGTTTTAGTTTACACATAGGTTGTATATTATAATTTTATTATTAATTGCACTTTACAAATATATGTATATTAATGTTTTAATTTAAATATTCGGTTCTGTTCGGTTATATTGGTCGGTTTGAAGGTAAAAACCGAAACCAAACCGAAAAAATTCGATTTTTAAAATGCCAATCCGTAACCGAGCCAAACTGTTAGTAAACCGTAAAATTGGATTGGGCGGTTTCGGTCGGTTTGGCTAATTTATGCTCAGCCCTACGCACGAGGACTGTATAATTTTGTTTGGTTTTAAAACTGAAATCACACCATCCCAAACCGAAATCACAACTAAAAACTGAAATCACATCAACAGTGTTCGGTTCGGTTTTGATTTTTAAATCTAGAAACCGAATCAATTTGGTTACGGTTTGGTCTTCGGTCGAAATAGCACCAAACCCAACCATGCTCATCCCTAGTGAGAGCAATAGGAAAATGGGAATGCATATCCCCGTTCGTAGAAGTGAGCATAAAAATATGGAAATTTGATTATCCGAATTTTCGGCCCGGTATATTATTAAAAAAATCTGAAATTTGGGAGCTCAGATTTGACACTTATATAATGAAAAAGATATTTTTACTTGAATGTTTGAGTAAATCTATACTAAACTATAATAAACTGAATGAGATATAACTCATTTCAACGGTTATTCCTTTATTTTATTGCAGGCTGAATAACAGAACTGGATGTTTGTAATCAAAATTTGAAAATATACACACCAGATGTTATCTTCCTGCATCGACCCTTGAACCTCCAAACCAAACAAATCCAAATCTCCCAAAATTTCTGAAAATTCGGACCCTAATTTCTTTAGCCCTAATTCAAAATTACTTGAACCGAGAAACTACACCATGATTTGCTATCGTAGATTTTGAAGTGCTTGGAATTGATGGTTCATTTTTCAATCTTCAAACCAATTATATTTTTTAATCTTCTTCCCTACGACAGTTATATTCGGGTATTTATTGTATTTGACATTAGGTAAGTCCTATGTGAATAATATCATAGATTCAGGTTTGTCTCGGTCTATTTTTTAATTTATGCCATCAAATTTATTATTTTTATTTTTTAGTTAAAGTTTTACACTTTTTATATATTGTGCACACATATACACACAAGCCGGAGGTCATTCGAATACAGCCTCTTCATTCTTATGAATGAGAGAAAGGCTGCGTACATCTTAATCTCCCAGACTCTGCGAAAGCGGGATAAACTGGATATGTTTGGTTTGGTTTTAAAAATAAATTATATCCTTTATATGTAATAAACGTAAGAGACTTCTTCTCCAATTTTTTTGATCCTGCATTGTCAAAATAATCTCAACCGTTGATTTGATATAATAAAAAATTGACGGTTAAAATTATATCTTATTAGAACAAGTATATTATTAATACAACCATAAATAGAAAACGATTACATTTTTGAAAACCTATTCAAACACCCATTGCAATACAATGTCCTAATAAATTCCTAAATAAAGTATGATTAGAGATTTAACTAATCATAATATATAAGAAGATTACATTGTTCTCCTACTATTTAAAAACTAAAACATGATACAATGATATAACAATAGATAAAATATGATTTGATGTACAATATATTGCTATAATTTAATTTCTTATCCATATATTTTTAATATATGCAATATTATTTGTTGCAATATTATTTTTAATATATGAATCTTTGTTACAATAATATTACTACAAATTATCAAAAATAAAAATAATATTGCAATAACGTCTGAAAAATTATATATATATATATATATATACATGTGTGTGTGTACATTATTATTTTTTATTTTTTTTAAAATAAAAAAAGTAAAATTTGAAAAAACGAGCATAACATGGGATATAAACTAGTAGTATTATACCACTAATAAACTACTAAATTAGTAAACTTTTAGATAAAGTCTTATCTATTTTTTAATTATTTTATTTTATATTATGAATTTATAATATATTTTAATATAAATTATTAAAATTAAAATTATTATATGATTATATAAATATATTTTTTTTAAATATTAACTGGAATCTATGCATCACATAGGATTTCACCTAGTAAGAGATAGTGGCTAGAATGCCAAATTGGTACCTTCAAATTAATATTAGTCATATAAATTATTATCAAATTCTTGCAATTCACTTCATTTTCCATTGATCGCTACCTTTAATTGCGCGTTTCGTTGATTCAATCGAATTCTATATTTAGGGTTTAGGATTTTGTTCTTGCTCATGAGATTTGAAAGTGTAGTTTAGAGTTATTATTACCACTAATTGCAAATCAAGCGACTATAAAAGAAAATATCATAATACAAAAATATATTTTTTGGGTCATAAATACATAAAATGGACGAAGAGTTTCAAGGTATAGGTAAGTTCTACGTGAACACAACCATGTGCTAAGATACGAATTATAAGCTTAAATCCATGTTGATTAAATTCTCATGTTACATGTTTTGATCTATCTTTATTTATCACTTCTCACATGTAACACAAATTTATATGCAGACAGAAGTCGGGGGGTCTTTAATAGAAATAGCCTTTTGATTTTTTTTTGAGGATAAAGCTGCGTACATTATATCCTTACAAGACACTATTTTATGCAATAATTACTCTGTTTGTTTGATTGGTTGATTTTTATAAAAATTGGTGCGACCCTATCATTTTTATTTTCATTCTAACTTATTCCCTATTTTAATGTCTTTTAAATTTAAAGTATGATAAGAAATTATTCTGGACGATTGAAACATCTTAAATGATTTATTTTTAAAATGTTTTATTTAAATCATGCATTGATAAAATTTCGTTGAATTCAAATATAATATTTATGAATTTCCTGTAAAAAATATTCAATAACTTATAAATTACTATATTGACCAAAATATTTATCTAAATTTAACTAAACTTGTCTAAACCCCTAAATTACTTATTAACAATTATATGATACTCCCTACGCCCCCTCCCCTCATTTCTTTACATTCCGTAAAGAGTATCCGACACGCATTTTAAGGTGTATATAAGTATAGTTTCATAACTTATTTTTATGATTTTATATCAAAAAATTAAAATATTAAATTTTTATTCAATTTTTCTTTTAAAAAGTTATGGAACTTTATATGCACCTTAAAATACGTGTCAGACAATGTTTAAAAACATAACCTAATTAAATATTTTTAATAAAGTACGATTAAATATCTCAAAGAATTCATTCGATATGTCCCACGTCATGGTTTCGACTTCGAATAATTCAAGAATTTATTAAAATATATACCTAAGTAATGTTAGTTTAAAAAAAATACTTATGTCATAAAATTTTAAGATATAAGTAAATAAGCATATAAAGCGTATATATGTGATCATCGGTGTAATAAAAATTTAGGTGAAATTTAATATTTAAACTCTATCAACAAGATATCATAAATATTAATTTTGTTAATTTTGAATAAATAAATAAAAGAGTTGGATTCGAATCTAATTAAACACAAATTATTATATTTAATATCAATAATATCGATTTTCTACAATTTTATTTCCCTACAATGAAAAATAGTTCGTCAATAAATTATTTAAATAAATATTCAATAATGGAAAGGTAATTATTTTTTCACATTCCCGAACAATAGTCATTTTTTAAGTACATAAACTGTATATATAAATTTATAAGCAATTCAAATTTTGAATTTTTTCTATAAAAATTCTTCAGGTACATTTTAGTCCATTTAACAAAAATTGGTAAGCTCGAATTCCAATAATAAAATTTGGGCAACCCGCTGACGAATAATTAAATTCCGGCCACCAAACAAAAATTGGTAAGCTCAAATTTTCTGATAGACCAAGATTGATAAAAAATTCCAGTTAACTTAATATATAATGACTAACAAAATTATACAAGTCTATTAGGCTAATATATACTACTAAATAACTTCAAGTCATGACAAAAAAATGAAGAATACCGGCTGCAATTTTTTCAACGAGACTAATTTGAACACTAAAGATCACAAAATTATACGACCATGCTCGCAATCACACGAATCAATTTACATCATCAAAATCATTGAAAAGCTATTCGAATAACAACCAATATTTAAGTCAAAATTCGAAATTCACTTCTATTGAATTTTAATGGCTTCGATGATTATTTAATTTAAATTGGATTTAAATTATAGTAATTCAAATTATTTATAATATTAATTAAGTATGACTTAATTAATTAGATAAATAATGATATTCAAATTTACTAATATTAATTTTGAAATTCAGTTGTTAAATAATTAAGCGTGACTTAATTATTATACGAATAGAATTTTGAAATAATAATAACTCCTAATTAGTTAAGAGTTATAATTCATTTTTCTACTCTATATATAATATCTCTTGTGACTGATTTTTTTAGGGCAAGACTTTTACTAAAATCTTAGCCATCAAGAGAGAAGATGGAGATAGTAAGAATAAACGAGTTTGTGTTAGTACACATCCAATCCTTGAGTTCAAGCATTCGTGTGGATACCGATATAGTGTAGATCGTGAGAGTGGGACGCGTGGTGATTGACAATCTTTGGATGTCCATTATTCAACCAATTTGTAAAGTTTCTTAAGGCAAACAATCTGATCTACAAATTAAATATCTGTTTTTCGCATGGATCCTGCGGCGGGTTTCGAAAATTCTGATTTTTCACGTTTTTTAATTACTGTTTCCGTTGCGTTTATGTGCTCGAAACCCTTCATAAATAACTAATTTGGACAAAAGAAAAAAAAAGAAAGAAGCACGCGTATTCGGGGATGGGCATCCAGTTTTTTATTAATTTTAAATTTTTTCCCCCACCCCACCCCTATTCGTTATCTGCCACCATCGGTGTTAGAGATTCAGGAATCTTTTCGGGTGCGGGGTGGGGAACTGGGAAAGTTTTATAATAATTTCGGGAATCAGGACGGGGTCGGAGATTGTTGTCTCCCCGCCCAGATCCCCGACCTACTAAATAAATTATTAAATTACATAATATTTATATTATTATTAGAATTTTAAAATGATTTATAATTGTTGATCATTTTTTTACATTAAAATATTATATAATAAATTAAAATTTTAAAATTTTAATCTTATTATTTATTAGTATTATGAATCATTATATTTGTATATTATAAGTTAATAGATTACTTCTTTTTATTAAAAAATAAATTTAATAACATAAAATTATTATTTTTAATTAAAATAAATCTCCGTTGGGGGCGGGGACCGAGGAGGGAAAAAATCCCGCTTTAAAGTTTAATCGAGTTCAAAAATTGATATCGAATTCGGGAATCGATCCCCGAACTCGAAGTGCCCGTTGCCCATCCCACGCCCCGTGTATACGAGCATTTGTGCGGATGCAGTAGTCATAGAAGTCGGCTCACCATCATGATAACGGTGCGTTGCTAAATGTAGACTATTGCCCCTGTATGTATAAATCAAGAACTGAAGAAATTAGTGCAAAACGTTTGGAAGGAGGGGAATGCTGTCAAGCCTCAATGCCGATGTAATTTTTATAATTTTTTTTATTTAGCTTGTGATTTGAGAATGATAAGTTGATGACCATGACCTACCTTCAGTACTTATTTAAATAAAAGAAGCCCACCCTCAAACAACCATTAATAGTGGATGTTAGACAACCCATCTCAAGGCCATTTTTTCGGTTTGAAGTAAATACGTGAATTTAAGTAGGGGTCATTGGGGTGGAACAAATTTTTTCGATCAAATTATTTAATATTGTAGTTTAAATTACACATTTTGTATTACAAATGTTATTTAGGAAATAGTTAATTATAGTAAAATTAATTAATTTGTTATTGCATTTTGAGAAGAATGCTTGTATGTGGAAAATTATATGAGTACACAGTTTATTTTTAAAAGTAGAATTGTAATTTTTTAAATATTCTGTAATTATAAAAATAGCCCATATATTAATATTAAAAATTCATTTATATTCACCTAGATTAGCTGAGTATTTATTTTGTAAGTAAAAATTATAATTATTTTACATCTGGTATTGGACCTGCTCTAAGGGTGAAAAACCAAAATAACCACAATTTGGGAAGATTTGTCAAAAATGCTGATTGACGGAGAGTTCCGCCCTGAATACCCTCTGAATACACATTGCTCACATGCGGATTCTAATTTTTTAAAATTTGTAAAGAACACGCATGTACAAAATGCATATTTCTTTTTTGATTTTTAGCGAATATGCATCTTCAAAATGCGTATTCTTACTAATTTCAAAAAGAAACACGCATTTTTGCAATGCGTGTTCTTTACATTTTTTGAAAATTCTGAATACGCATATGTGCAATACGTAATCTCTGTGTATTTAGGACGGAACTCGCGTACACAAATATTTTGGATAGTAAAAATCGAAAACTGATATATTTTGAACATTCTTTCAACACTGTGATACGAAAACATTACATTCAAATAAAGATGACGAAGGTCTTTAAATAAGGTCTTTAAAAGGGCCGACTGTGTGAAACGATTAAGGGGACCGGATCGTCACTTTTGATTGATGTGACCTCCCGTAAATTTACTAGGGCCACTAAGTTTGTGAAGTTTTACTTTTCTACACACATTTTAAATAATTTGATTTTATAATAAAAATAATTTTTTACTTTTTATTTTTATGTTTTTGTATAAACGTATAAAAATATAAAAATTATACTACAAATCATAGAAATATTTTTAGTATCCCGTTAAAGTACTTTAAATTAAGTGCATAACAATGAAATAACAAATATAACAAAACAGAGGGACTATATATAAGTATTTATCAAAATTGAATTCATTTCATCAAGAATTAATTAATTCCCTAACATATATTAATATGTAAACTGGAAACAAAACTCGCCTTATTTTTTTTACTCCCTTTGTCTCATTTTAAGTATTTTTAATTTTTTAATACATATATTGAGATGTTTAAAAAGTCATACTTAAATGTAGTTATTATTTTTAATACTTATATCAAATTAAAATTTGGAATCTAAGTTTTAATTTGATATAAATATTAAAAAAATTATCAAATTTAGCCATATATTTTTGTCACCTTAAAATACGTGTTACAAAGTCAAGGATAAGTTAAATTGGGACACAATAAATTTTTTAGTACTTACCATTTATATTATCTTTTATGTACTTGTGTGACAATACAAAGTTACAAACCATAAATAAATATCACCTTTTCCACATTTTTTTCCCTGCAAATACTTGCATCTTGACCTTACGGAACCAATAATTGCCTACCTCAATAATCAAATATGGGAATATTTTTTTTCAAATTCGTCTTCAATTTTTTTTATATACGTGAAATATTTTGATTTATATTTTGATTTGGGGCTCGTATGCATGCACGTGTGGTATATGAAATTTAATAATTACATAATATATACATCAGCATTTGGTGAATAATTTGGGAAAAATATTTGAGGTTTTTAGTATATTTCATATTCTAAATAGAGAAATGTTATGTTTCTCAATTTTTTTCACCGAAAATATCCCCAAATACGTAATAAATAATAATCTTCCTAAATATATATTACGGGAGCCCGTATGCATGAATATACGTACACAAATCAAAACATGTCATGTATTAACACGTTATTTGGTGAAGATTTTTAAAAAACCTAGCACTGCTCTTCTAAATAATTTAAGGAAATTAGTATCTCAACATATTGTTTGCTAATTGTGTCAACAAAAATCCAATACACAAGCGAGAAATGTTGGATCCGTTACATTTTTAGTACTTCCTCCGTTCCAAAATGAGTTTTCCACTTTGACTTTTTGTACTGTTTATGTTAAGCGATTGACTACTATTTTACGTATAATCTATAAGATCAAACATAGTCATGAGTGATTTTGTTTGATTCGTATTTATGAGTAATTTAATATAATAAAGTTTTTATATTTAATAATAATACGAAATTAAAGATATAAATAATCAAAAGTGTGCATTGACAAACGTATTCAACACAAAGAGAAAACGTTTTTAGGGACGGAGGGAGTATGTTGCACGTTCGTTTCCGAAATGCGGTACAGTTAAACGCAGAAAAAGTGATCCGGTTAGTCCAAAGCGGCGTACTAGTGAAAAGGCAGACCCTATCTTGTACACGGTGGCGGAATCAGGTTAGATTCGAGTAGGGTTTCAAATTTTTTTATACCTAATATTCTCTTTTTACATGAATTTCTTAATATTTTAAATAGAAAGTTCGATTTGTATTTAAATATTATATTAAATTTTTGTTCAGATAAATACACTTTTTAAAATAAGTTATAGGATTATATTAGATAAAAATACGTATCGATCACTTTATTTAAAATATTAATAACTTAATATGACGGAGGGAGTATAAAATAATTTTATTTTACAAAAGTTACGTAGTATAACAATAATATTTTTTTTTCTTCAATTTTTCTTGTGTGTCGTAGCGTATTCATATGTTGCTATGATACTTCGTATATCTAATCCTTCTCCTGAATTTAAAAAACGAAAAAAAAGTAAAATAATTTCACTTGAACTTATAATTATGTTTTCAAACTTTTTAAAGGAAAGAAATCAAGTAATAATTAATGCAAATTTAATAAAATTTCAGTTCAAGACTGTCACTCTAAAATTGAGATAAAAATTCCTTATCCCTTTATCACTTACTTTCTTTTTTAAAAAAATTCGAAAAACTTCCTTTTAAAAAATTCGGAAACAATACCTAACATTAAAGTCTAGTTTAATTTACCTTTTTACTGACCAACCCCCAAATATCAAAGCCCTAATATCGATTACTTATGAAGTGGGGTTCGAGGACCCCAATTGACCACTCCGCCCCTTTTCTCAAAATATAAACGCTCCAAACTCATATATTATATATACAAAAATTATATTGAATTATATATAATAATATAAAATATAAAAATAGTGTACTTAATTATTTTGCACTTAATATATGTACATTAGTTAATAATATGCAACACAAAATTAATGTACATATATAAAATGAAATAGAATATATTATAATATTTCATTTAACACACCACAAGAAAGTCAGGGTATTTTCGACCAACTAAAAACGACTGCGGCTAAATTCTACCTTATTTGGTCGATTTTAAGGGACACAGATAAATTCAACCATTTACGGTCGAATTTAGGAGCAGTCGTTTTTAATCGGTCGAATTTAGCGGCTAAATTCAACCGATTTTTTATTCGGTCGAATTTAGCAGCTAAATTCAACCGACTTTTTTTTCCGGTCGAATTTAGTAATTTGCCAAAAAAGGGGGGAAACTTCCCACCAATAACTTGAATTTAAAAAAAATAAATTAGACCATTTTTGGTCGAATTTAGTAAATGGTTTGGGCGGGAAATTTCCCGCTTTTTTTCAAAATGAATGGAAATAACAAATTTGCCGTTAAAGAAAATGCACAAATAGTTTTTTACTAAATTCGATCAAAAATGGTAGAATTTAGCTAAAAGCGACCGAAATCGGTTGAAATTTCCAATTTTTTTAAAAAAACTTGTTTTTGTTTTTTAAATGGTTAGTACATGTCATGTAAAGAAAAAATTTAAATTAAAGGACACTTTCATTTTTTTAAAAAAATTATTTAGGAATATATATAGATATATACATATATATATATATATATATATACATATAATATATGTATGTTGAATTTCTATTTGCGTTATATTTGATAAAAATTTAAAAAAAATATTAGTTAATTAAAACAAATACAAAAAAAATTGATATATCAAGAAGACATATACTTAAATATAAATTCACATAACATGCTATCATGGTGATAAAAAAAACTTCTAATTAAATAATTATGAAGAACAAATTTTTATAATTAAACATGAAGTTTATGGTATGAATTAGGGTTATAATGTTTATTTATAATTTTTTTAAGTGAATCAACCATACGAATGGGAAGATTGTCAAAAATAAAGAGTGTACATAAAAAATAATTTACTTATATATTAAACATTAGTAAAAAATATTGGTCAAACGATTGGCGGTTAAAATAGCAAATTAAAAAAAATTATTTTTTTTCTAAAAATTTTATAATACCACTAAATTATATGGATTTTAACATCCATACGGTTGAATTATTCATAAATATTAACATCAATATGGGAGTAAACACTAGTTGGAAGTATTATTCAAACTATTTGTTGATTATTAACATAAAAATAAAATAAATTATTTTTTTTCTGAAATTTTGTCATATCACCAGAATATTTCGATCTTGACATCTGTACGGTTGGATCATTTATAAATATTTTTAAAAAAACAAAACATGAATATGAGACTAAACAATAGTAAGAAGTACTAGTCAAACTACTATTTAATTGTTAAAATAGCAAACCAAATCATTTTTTTCTAAAAATTTTACTATATCACTAAAATATATAGATCTTGACATCCGTATAGTTGGATCATTCATAAATATTTTTTTAAAAAACTGAAATATGAATATAGGATTAAAAACTAGTAAGAAATACTAGTCAAACTACTAGTTGACTCTTAAAATAACAAACTAAATAAATTATATTTTTCTAAAAAGTTTGTAATATCATTAAAATATATAGATCTTAACGTCCATACGGTTGAATTATTCTTATATATTTAAAAAAAAAATTGAAACATCAATACGGGACTAAACACTAGTTAGAAATACTATTCAAACTATTGGTTGATTGTTAAAATAAGAAGCAAAATCTTGACATATATATATATATAGATCTTGACATCCGTACAGTTGTATCATTCATAAATATTTTTTAAAAAAACTGAAATATGAATATAGGATTAAAAACTAGTAAGAAATACTGGTCAAACTACTGGTTGACTGTTAAAATAAGAAACTAAATAAATTATATTTTTCTAAAAAGTTTGTAATATCATTAAAATATATAGATCTTAACGTCCATACGGTTGAATTATTCTTATATATTTTAAAAAAAAATTGAAACATCAATACGGGACTAAACACTAGTTAGAAATACTATTCAAACTATTGGTTGATTGTTAAAATAAGAAGCAAAATCTTGACACACACACACACACACACATATATATATATATATATCTTGACATCCGTACGGCTAGATCATTCATAAGTATTTTTTTTAAAAATCAAAACATCAATATAGGATTAAACACTAGTAAGAAATACAAGTGTGACTACTTGTTAACTGTTATAATAACAAACTACATAAATTTATATTTTTCTAAAAGTTTTGTGATATCATAAAAATATATAAATCTTAACATCCGTATAGTTGGATTATTCATATATATTTTTAAAAAAATTGAAACATGAATACGGGACTAGACAGTAGTTAGAAGTACTATTCAAACTATTGGTTGATTGTTAAAATAACAAGCAAAAGTAATTTATTTTTTCTAAAACTTTTGTCACATCACCAAAATATATATATCTTGACATTCGTACGGTTGAATCATTCTTAATAATTTTTTGAAAAATTGAAACATCAATATAGGATTAAGCACTAGTTAGAAATACTAGTGAGACTACTTGTTAACGGTTAAAATAGTAAACTAGATAAATTTATTTTTTTATAAAAATTTTGTGATATCATTAATATATATATATCTTAACATTCGTACAGTTGGATTATTCATATATATATTTTTTTTAAAATAAAACATGAATATGGGACTAAACACTTGTTAGAAGTAATATTCAAACTATTAGTTGATTGTTAAAATAACAGACAAAATCAATTTATTTTATTTCTAAAAATTTTGTCATAACCATAATATATAGATCTTGACATCCGTATGTTTGGATCATTCATATATATATATATATTTTAGAAAAATTGTAATATCAATACAGGGTTAGACACTAGTAATAAATGACGATTAAACTACTGGTTGACTATTAAAATAGAAAACCAAATATTTTTTTTAACATTTTGTCATATCACAAAAATATATATTTAAATTAAGAGTGTATGTGAAAAATCAATCTATTTAAATATTAAAATCTTAAATATTTTAACAAGTATACGTGTCATATGCATTAAATACTATAATAGTTGTTTAATTTAGTTACTAAATTCTACCAAAACTAGTCAAATTTAGGTGCTAAATTCGACCAAAATTAGTCAAATTTAACTAAATTCGACCAAAAATGGTAGAATTTACCCGTGTTTTATTTTCGCCCAAATCTGGTTGAAATAGTAAATTTGACCATTATTGGTCGAATTTAGCACTTTTCAGAATTGCCATTTGTCACGCTTCTATTGGCTGAGAAGAAAGCACATGGATTGCCAATTTGAATTAATCTTGATCATACATTTATTTCTCAATCCTTTCATCCCAACCATTCAATTTTTCACCCTCATCTCTTTCTCTATATATTCCCCATTCAATTTCATTCCCTTATAAAAAAATACACTCATACTTAACCTTACTCTCTAACTACATACACACTCATCCATATTTTGTATATTCCAAATAATATATATATACATACACACACACATCTCTCATACTAAATCTCCTCTAATTATATTTCTCCAAATGGCAAATTAATATAAACCAATTCCGGTGAATTCATTCGATTCACACCAATTCCGGCGAGTTCACCATTTCACAACAATTCCGGCGAGTTCGACTCCATCACCTCCGACGAAAGTTTATGCCATCACCTCCGGCAAATTCATTTCCGAAAAATTAGAAGTAAAATAAGACTTTATTAATTAGTTCATGTATATGAACCAATTTAAGTTTATTTTTAATTTTTTTCATATTTATTTATCATTTGGGTGAGTTAATTTTATAATATTTGATTTTCAATATGTTATTAAAGGATATAAATTGTTATATTTTAAAATCTATATTACATATTTATGTAATTTTAATATTAGTAAATAAAAATTACTATTGTGTCCGTTATTATATTATAATATTACATTATGGAAAATCTAGTAAAAAATTCCAAAAAAAATTGAGTAACAAAATGCATTCTGCAGAACTTTGCTGCTGTTTTTTAAAAATATGGCGCTTACTAAATTCTACCAAATTTGGTCGAATTTAGCAAACTTATTTCGACAAGATTTGGTCGAATTTAGAAAACTTATTACGACCAGATTTGGTCGAATTTAGTATTTGTGGGCGGGATTTTTGAATTTTTACGAAATTTTGTTAAAAAAATTTGGGGATGAGTTTTTGCAACCAATTTCGGTCGAATTTTGTTGGTCGAATTTAGTCGGTCGAATTTATTCGGTCGAATTTAGTACGGTCGTATTTAGCTAAATTCGACTGCACCCCTTATTTTCGACTAGCCTTTGTTCGACCAACAACTGGTTGGTCGAAAATAGCTATTTTCGACCAAAATCGGTCGAATTTAGCTAAATTCGACCCAAAAAATTCGGTCGAATTTAGCCGAATATCTTGTAGTGATATATTATTATAAATATTTTATATAATTCTAAATTTAAATTATTTATTAATAAGCGAAATCATATTTTATTACGGTATAAAGATATCAAAATACTAAAATATCCAAATATCAAATTTTGGTACTCACCTAACATGATATATAAACTTTTTTTATTAGTTACTTTCCATCCAAAAGTCTATTTATTTTTATAAAATAGAAAAATAATTTTAAGCGAATTTATGATTTATGTTAAAATTTTATTAAATTACATTAAATTAAGTAAAATAACATATATTTACTTCTATTTTGAAAAACTACTAACTATGAAATAAATTACCGACACAAATTGATTTCTATCCTATGTAAAATTTATTTTCAATAGTTAGTTTACATCATAACGTTAATTTAATTTTAAATTGAAAAATATTATTTTAAAAATAATTAAGTAATATTAAACAATTTTAGTCATATTTATTAATTTTTAAACTGAAAATTATTGATTTAACGATTGCATTTGTCACTTTCCATCACAAAGTTATTTACTTTTGAGTTAAAAAATATTTTATAATAATAAAAAATTTATGAGTTATATTTAGATTATATTATGTAGTATTAAATTAAGTATAATAACATCTATTTACTTTTAATTTGATTTTTTTTTATCAAAAATTAAGTAATATTAAATAAATCATATTAAAGAAGTTAATTATAATATAATTATTAAATAATATTCAATTATCTAAAATATCAAATATTTGACTTATAAGATAATTATAAAATTCGTTTAACAAAAACAAAACTAATATATTAGATTTCTATAATAAGTAAAATAAAACAGAGTTAGAATTATATCGGGAGATTTAATAGCTATTTCGATTCCTTTTAACTACATGATTATTCTTTGCACGCACCAAATTTATTATTTGATATTGATATATTAATTTCTCTATGTGTTTTGTACGAAAATGAGTTCAATTTCTATAAATACTAATTTGATATTTATAATCTCTGAGTCTGTGCGAAATCATACTATATTAGAATACAAAAGTACCAAATCTTGGTATTTAATAGAAATTTATATAACTTTTCAAAAAAAAAATTTATATACTCAATTAACACGAATTGACTTTTACTCTGTAAAATTTAATTTTCACTTTAATTTCTATTAGTTATTATTCATCCAAGCGTTGATTTAGTTTTAAAAACCGTATTAGTAAAAGCTAACATGTTATATTATATAACAGTAAAGTAACTAGGTGCATGGAAAGAACTATATGGTGAAATTTTATAATTGAACTTGATTTCGATTTCTTTTAACTAAATAATTTATCACCATTTATTTATTAAATTTCGATATGTGTTTCGTACGGATCACGAGGTTAAAATTTATTCAATTAATAAATTAATATTATGTTTAATCTCGGACTCGTGCTTAGCATTTGTTAGATCATCTCCCACACACTCTCAATTCAAACTCTTAGCTATAAAATGAAGGAGGGAGAATCAAATAAAATGAAGGAGGGAGAATCAAAATGTTACTCCAAGACTCTTTAAACTCACTCTTAATTTTAAGAGTTTCATCTTTTTTTTCTCAATTTTAAGAGCCAATATAAATTGTATTTTTGGAGATGATAACTTATTAAATAAGAGGATATTTTGGCCGGTTTAAAGGCCACCACTTCAAGTGGCGAACCATGGTACCGGCTTTACATAGTTTTCAAATTTAGTCGATCATTATTGCATTTCAATAATGAAATTATAAATTAATAACTATTTATAATTAGGTATGATTTGACTAATTTAATTCAAAAATCAATAAATCACTCAAAAATTAGTTCACTTACTTCCGTGTTAACTCAATAGAACATTACATGCATTTCAATGAAGTTATAAAATAAAGAATTCAGTTTTACTGTCTTAAAAAAATAGAGGACACTGGTACTCTAAATGCTCGTTTTTATTAAAGAAGGGAGCAGTTCGCAGAATAGGGTCAGGTGAAACAGTTAGCATTGCGAATGATCCTTGGTTGCCTCATAAAGAAGATCCGTACATTCACACATCACATGAAGCGTTAAAAAATATGAAGGTTAATTCTTTAATGGTCACTGGCGAGAGAGAATGGAACCAGGATTTGATTAAGGATATCTTTAACGGCAGAGACGCCAACTTAATTCTTTCTATACCTTTAAGCAATAGTGATGCGGACTCATGGTTTTGGAATAATGAAAAGCTGGGTTTATATACAGTAAAGAGTGCGTATGGCATTCTTACAGAGCATAACCATCAACCGAACTCAGGGGATAACTCGAGTACTTGGAAAAAGCTGTGGAATTTGAAGTTACCTCCAAAGATTAAAACTTTTATGTGGAGAGCTCTGTCTGGTATACTTCCTATGAAAGATCAACTGTAAATCAGAAGGGTAGCAGTGGATACTTTATGTCCAGTATGTAACGCAGAAACGGAGTCTGTTATGCATTCACTGGTTCACTGTCAGGTAGTCCTGCCAAAGCCTGTTGGGTGTACGCAGGGTATGTGTTCAATTTTCAGCCTTGTACGAATTTTTTTGATTGGTTCAGGATGGCTGTTGGTGTGTATAAGATTGAAGATCAGCAATGGATAGGATCAATATGCTGGTCAATCTGGCGTAACAGAAATGCAATAGTCTGGAATAAAAAAGGTGAGGAGTTTGTTCAAATTGTAGAATCAGCAAGGCATATTTTTAATCAGTGGAGATACGCTCAAGACAAGTCATTTGATATTTCTCTTGGGTTCATGACTCAAGCGGATGGCAACGAGCGTTGGACGAAACCAAACGTAGGAGAATTAAAAATCAATGTTGATGCTGCATGTTTCACAGACTCTAACAAATACAGCTTTGCCTTTCTAGTTCGAGATAGTCAGGGGAATGTGGTTGAGGCTCAAACAAAGTGCAAGCAAGGCCAGGTGGATCCAGAAATAGCAGAAGCCATGGGAATCAGGGAAGCGTTGAGCTGGGTGAAGGAGAAGAAGGTGGGAAACGTGGTGGTGGAGTCAGATTGCTTGGTTGCTATCCAGGCAATTAGATGTTCGAATATCACTTTATCTTACTTTGGCCGTATGGTTGATGATTGTAAGGCCATGCTGTCTCAACTTAAACAATACAATGTGGTGTTAAATTTTGTTAAGCGATCTGCGAACAAGGTGGCTCATGAATTAGTGAGACATTCGAGTTCTATAGCTGATCGTAATTGGAGTGGTGGGGATGTCCATCAACTCTTTAGTTCTGTCTTGTATGATGATTTGAAAGTTTAATAAAATGCTTCTTCTTTTGACAAAAAAAAAGTGCTCGTTTTTGCCATTTGAGTACTCGTTCGAGTCGACCGATTTCTTAATCAATCTCAACACAGCACTAATAGATGTCTTTTCAGTTTTAAATTATCATCTGGGACTAATGAAATAGATCAGTGTTGGTTTGGTCTGTTCGGTTTTGTTCGGCTCGGCTCATAGAAAGAGCTATTATTCCAAATTTGAGTTGGTTCAGTTTTATGTAACGCTTATAAATAGTTTGCCGAATAGAACTCTAAACCTTACCTGAGTGCAGTTGCCTAAACCAACCCACAAACACATAAAATGGAAGCCTTTCTTCTTCTGCTTCTCACAATTTTTCTTCCTCTAGCAATTTTGCTTTTCGTAAGCAGAACTTACAAGATCAATAACCGGCCACCAGGTCCTAGTGGCCTCCCGTTGATCGGAAACATGCACCAGTTTGACAGCGTAAACACTCACATCTACTTGTACAATCTTTCTCAAAAATACGGCCCTCTCGTGTCGTTGCAATTAGGGTCTGTTCAAACTCTAGTCATTTCCTCAGCTAGTGCAGCCAGAGAGGTTTTTAAAAACCATGATTTTTGTTTTTCGAGTAGGCCAACTTTAGTTGGTGCACAGAGAGTAACTTACAACTGCATTGAGATTATATTTGGACGCTATAGTGAGTACTGGAGGGACATGAGAAAAATAACTACTCTTCATCTTTTTAGTTCCAAAAGGTCTCAGTCTTTTCAACCCGTTCGTGAACAAGAAGTTGCAGGAATGGTCAAAACTATACGCGATAGAGCTGCTGCAGCTTCTAATATCGTAAATTTGAGTGAAATTGTTATGAGTCTGACAAGCTCAGTAATATTTAAAGTTGCTTTTGGTAGAATATATGATGATGATGAAGAAAATGGTGCAGCCAAGGATAATAAAATGAAGTCTTTTCATTGGCTACTTGCTGAAACTCAGTCGATTGTTTCGACTTTCTTTCTTACAGATTATTTTCCTGTAATGGGTCATTTGATTGATAGGCTTAGTGGTACATGGTCTCGGGCGCAGAAGAGGTCTAAAGGTTTAGATGATTTTTATCAGAAACTCATTGATGAATCTCCCCCTACATCAACTGAATCTACCCAAGACCGCAGCTTCCTCGACATCTTACTCCGGATGAGAAAGGATTCTTCTGATTTTACGTTGGATCATGTCAAAGCAATGTTGACGGTAATTAAATTTTTCCAGAAACTAGAAGTAAAATCACATTCTGCATTTTAACACACACAAACACATCTGTGGGGTCACTGATGTTATGTAACCAGTCGCTCCAAAACCTTAAGGTGGTGGTTGAGGAAATCCCGAATAAAATCTTATACTCTTTAAGACTCCTTCCCTAAACCGAGTTCTGATACCATGTTAAGAAATCAACTCATCTAAAACCTTAAGGTGGTAGATGAAGGTCCGAGTAAGATCTTATATTCTTTAACAACTAAGACTCGAAGCTCAACCTCTTGGCTCTTATTAGTATGAACATACTCTATCCTTTGTTTAATCCTTGCCAATATGTGTTTGGTGGTTGAAGATATAATTAGTATTGCTGTATTGATATGTAGCTTTTGGAAAAAGACAGCAAAGTTGTGCTAATGTATATATTTTCGTAATTTATGCACAGGATATTATAGTTGCAGGAGCGGATACAAGTGCAGCAGCTGTAGACTGGACCATGACTTTTTTAATCAAGAATCCCACAAAGATGAAGAAAGTACAACAAGAGGTCAGAGACTTAGTTGGAAAGAAAGGATTTGTAGACGAAAACGATGTCCAAGAGCTTGTTTATCTCAAAGCAGTAGTGAAGGAGACAATGAGATTGCACCCTCCTGCTCCACTTCTTATTCCTCATGAAACCATTGATAAATGTGTGATAAGTGGCTATCAAATTGATGCTAAAACACGCGTTTACATCAATGTTTATGCTATAGGAAGGGATCCTGAATGTTATGAAAATCCTCAAGAGTTTTTACCGGAAAGATTTCTGAATAGTAGCATTGATTTTAAAGGCCAGCATTTCGAGCTGATGCCATTTGGAGCAGGACGGAGAATGTGTCCAGGGATGTCAATGGGAGTGGCTACGACGGAGCTAACACTAGCTAATCTTCTCTACTCGTTTAACTGGAAATTGCCTCCCGGTAAGAAGATGGAAGATATTGATATGGCTAGTCTGCCTGGTGTAGTAGTGCAGAGGAAGAATGATCTCTGTCTTGTACCAGAAATTGTGAACTAATTATCACATCTAAACATGCACAAATAAATGTATGTGTTTATAAACACATATCAGTATAATAGCTTGGTTATATTTTGGTAATTCAAACAGCTTATTTTGTGTACTGATTTTGTAATAAATTCCTTATAAGGTACCGGCCCTTATTATCCTATCAAGGAAGCAAGTGAGATACCGCTATACCAAGAGGTGACGGGTGTATACAAAATTTTTTGTTCTTGCTTAAGAAGCAATACAAAACAATAGCCTGAATGCTTAACTTAAGTCATCTTGACTACCTACCTATCTATATCTTAATTTCTTAAGAGATTTCCCGGAAGTTATCATTACATTATGATCCTTGATTAGACATTTGTTGGAAGTTTGTTGATGTTAAAATTTTTACTAATTATGGTTTAGCTGTTAAGTCAGGAGATCCGTATGAACTTTAAGTCTGGTATCCAACGACATCCCAACAATTTCAGCTTTCTAGCGAAGTGCTAACAAAGATATCAAGCTATGTCGTGCCTCTTGGTCTTGACACCCTCTTACCAACCATCAAGGAGCTCAAATTATACACCTACATTTCTCTAGAAATACATGTGATCCACAATCTGCGATTAATACATACAAAATATAAGAATAACAGAAAAAATAATAAAAGGATATAAAAGGAGAAGTTCTCAAGTACAGTGTATAATTGTCTCCTTAAAACTATTACGACCCTCACCGTATATGCGGGTCGTTAGCCTCCCAGGATAAAACGAGAAAACGACGTTGCCGCACGAACAGCGCCTTCGGCGAATAAGAACGGAGCAAGAAATTATCACCGGAAGAGAGTAGGGTTTTTGTTTAGGAGGCAGCTGTGTGGTATATTTCGAATGAATAATAAGCCCTAAACCTGATATGATAATAAATAGGCTCGAGAGAAACGTGTGCGCAACTTAACGCGTAATTAAATAAACTGCTTTAATTAATAATCAAATCTGTAATTGAATCAGATTATTATTATGCCAAATCAATTATAATTCGTAATAAAAAACGAATTAAAAATTTAAGAGCCCAAACCCAGTGTAAATTAAATTTAGCAAAACTAGTCCGTAATTATTCGGGTCAATTACATTCATATCCGCACATCGCACATGCGGGCAAGCTCGAAAGCTTCGCAAACCTCGGATTGTCCCTCGAAAGCCCAAGATTTGCACCCCTACGCGCACGTAGGTGTTGGAGCAATACATAAGTAACACATTTGAACACTACATAAGTGTTTTACTATATAAAACTAAGCATTCTCCTTTGCAAATTCAATGTGGGACTTTCATTATTCTACACAAATTTCCACAACTAAGAGACTAACTTTGAATGATTATATCTCATTCATCTCCTAGTCATTTTGAGTGATTCAAAGTGTCTCGGAAAACTCTCACCGAGGAGAACACATTCAAGTGTCACTTGTCGCGCGCACGCGATATCCGTTCACTCAAATTATGGCTCAAATTGGATTGATAATATGGAACTACAACATTGCAAGCATTTTTGGACACAAGTTAATACTGAATTTTGACCAAGTGTCTATAGGAATATAAACCAAGTTTGCATTTCACTTTAAAGAATGTAATTACATTTCTTTTACTAATTAAACTTATATAATTATTTGTTCTAACAATTCGGGGTGAGAGAATCAAATTACTAACAAAAGGAAATAAGCCTTTAATCACTTGAAATATCTTATTACACTCATATAAAAATATTTAAAATTTAATTAACAAAGTTTCATTTTCAATTGCCTGGCAAAGAAACTAGGGACGTATAAGTCCAAAACATAAAAATAAATAATTTTAGGACGTGCATATATCAACACTCATAAACATATATTTCAAACTAAAATTTAGATCGTATTCGTAGGAGTTCATTTTTCAATCATCCTAATTTTGATCTTACAAAATCGGTTTAATTGATTATTAAAATTTAGTCTTAAAGTGTTGTATAGTTTTCCTTTTCGATTTAATCAAAAGAGAACATTTTTGTTAAAATATATTGTATTAATCAAATTCAAAAAATATCAATCGTACGGTCCAAATTTTCACGTCATAAAAGGATTCTCCATTCTTCTTCATCTACGTCCAAGGACCGCACAAAAGTTGATTATCAACTCGAAAATCCGTGACGGGATCGGCAACATAATTACGCAGAAGTCATCAGTACCATTATTGAAAATGATTTTGTCATGTTCCTATAGGTGGATATACTTGGCAAAGGATTTTGTTTTGTGAGAGAGCTCATATGTAAGCACTTACGCAGGCATGTCAATGGATCAGTTTTGGACTGGATCGACTTAAATTTATATTAATATTTATTTATATTTTTGTATTTGTACTGGATTGACCTTTGATTTTTTATAGGCAGCATACATGGATCCATTCAGATCACGGATTTCAAATGGGATATCTGCCCCATTTATATGTATTTATTTTTGGGTTAAATATCAAGTAGGTAACTGATTGCGTCCAAAAACTCAAATAAAGTGATCATCAATTAACTTAATTTAATTATTTCATTAAAGTCTAAAACTGAAATTAGCCAGAATCGAAAAATGTCAATACAGGAGGGTATGACTCGTTTTGAGTTACAATATGGTTATTAAAACTTGTATTTAACTCACATAATCATGATTAAATCTCGTTTTTAATATTCAAAATCTAAAAAATAACTCAAGTACAAAGAATCAAATCTAGATTTCATTATGATTTCGTGTGCCAAATAAAAAGTTTTAGTAATCATATTGAAATCCAAAACGAGTTATACCATCCTATGCAATCATTTTTTTAATTTTGGATAATTTCAATTTTTGACTTTACCGGAATGATCAAAATAAGTTAACTGATAATCAATTTGAGCCAAATTTGTAATGAGTGACCTACTTGAATTTTTGGACGCGTCAGTCACCTAACTGATATTTAACCCATTTATTTTTTAACGTAATTTTTTATAAAAGCTATTATAAATTGAAAATATATCAAAAATTTAACATACCATTGAATTTCTAGAGTATTTAATTTCTAACAATGAAAAAAATTGATGTATCCAGTGAAACTGTTATGTGAATTGACATTGGGGGTGATATGCGATTCTAAAAAGTTAAAAGAATTAGAGTATAATATAGAAATGTACCAGACTCTAGAGACCAAGATCGAATGAAATAACAATGGACCTTGACCGATGATAAGAATTTTAAATTAGAAATCGTAAAATATATTTTTATTATATAGTATATATAAATAAATATAAATAAATAAATAAATATATGAACCAATACTTCTTTTTATTATGATTGATTAAAAGATTTAAGTTAAATTTACTTAATTTGTTATTGTATCCTTTACTTTAATTTAGCAAAATTGGAATTCTATGACTTATAGTGATGAACTAAAATTTGGTTACTCTAACTTAGAAAATCTATTTTTTTTTGAAAGGGAGTAGTAATATTTATCAAAATAGAATTCATTCAATTAAAAGTTCCATTAACTTTTTTAAATGAATTCTACTTTATTCCGTTAATTTTAACTTCTTTCCGTTAACCTGGAACATGAAACATGAAGGACATGTTGCCGGAATCTGGACAAACCAGAAATCGATGTTGTTCCGCCATTAATAACTCTTTGTCCAAGTCAAATTTAAGATCAAATCGGCCTTATTTTTTTTATTTTTCAGTTCATATCATCATTTTATACAAACTCAACAACACATATATAGTAACAATAATCAAAACCAAGCTATTTATTAATGATTACGTCGAGCATAACAAAAATATCCGGTAAGTTCAAAATTGATTCAAAACTCAATAAAACTTAATATATATGACACTCATATATAGCCTATTACATCAATTTATACTAATATATAATCACTCGATCAGCCTGGAAAATGAAGAACCCGATTATCGTCTACTGTTTATTTTTCCGACGAATACAAAACCATAACCCAAAAATCACAAAATAAATACATGCAAGTTTAAAATGAACATAATATTTTAAAATAAAAACTAACGTAATGTTGGTGCCTAAAAAATAAAATATTTAGTTAAATGGTAAGTTTTTAAAAGAATAAATAGTTGAGCAATAATATAATTTAAAAAATCCTCTACTTTTACGTAAATCCCTTCAATACCCAATTTGGTAACTCTAGCACGGCTGTGCTACAAAAATCCCGTGTTTATTTAGCGTTCATCTGAATGCACTCCACACCAACAAGCATTCAAAATGGAAGCCTTACTTCTTGCAATTTTTCTTCCTTTGTTTCTGCTTTTCATACGCAGAAGTTACAAGATAAATCACCGGCCACCGGGTCCTCGTGGCCTCCCATTGATCGGAAACATGCACCAGTTTGACAGCGTAAACACTCACGTCTACTTGTACAAACTTTCCCAAAAGTACGGCCCTCTCATGTCGTTGCAGTTAGGGTCTGTGCAAACTCTAGTCATCTCTTCAGCAAGCGCAGCCAGAGAAGTTTTTCGATACCACGATGCTTGTTTTGCAAGCAGGCCTGCTTTAGTTGGCGCACAGAAATTAACGTACAACAGCATAGACATTGTGTTTGCACCCTATACTCAGTACTGGAGGGAGATGAGAAAAATTACTACCCTCCATCTTTTTAGTTCCAAAAGGTCTCAATCTTTTCAACCTGTTCGTGAACACGAAGTTGCACGGATGGTCAAAACTATAAGCGATGGAGCTGCTGATTCGAGTATTGTAAATTTGAGCAAAACTGTTACGACTCTGACAAGCTCGATTATATTTAAAATTACCCTTGGTAATAAGATGAGTAGTAAAATGAAGTCTTTTCATTGGCTACTTGCTGAAACTGAGGAAATTGTTTCGAGTTTTTTCTTTACAGATTATTTTCCTGTAATTGGTCATCTGATTGATAGGCTTAGTGCTGCATGGTCTCGGGTGGAGAAGAGGTCAAGTAAAGTAGATGCTTTCTATCAACAACTCATTGATGAATATCTTCAAGCATCTCCTGCATCTAGCCAAGACTGCAGCATCCTCGATATCTTGCTTCAGATGAGAAAGGAGTCGTCTGATTTTACCTTGGATCACGTCAAAGCAATATTAGTGGTAATCGAAATTCTAGAAATTTTGATCTTCACACACGCACATATATGTTTCACGAGACTTGAACCTTAACCTCTTACTAGTAAGAACATACGGATATCCTTGGTTTAATTCTTGCAAATATTTGTTGGGTCCTAATTCTGGCAATCGTGTGTCAGTTAAGCTTTATCTAACATACTACTCCAGGGGCGTTGGATCTATATTTCAAATGATTTTTTTTTAACATTCCGCGGAAGGGCTTTTCTCCTAAAGGAAGGGGAGAAAAGCCCTTCCGCGGAATGTTAAAAAAAATCCTTAGATCTGGACCCTTGAAATAATGATCTAAGGGTTCCGGAACAGTGTATTGGATATGGCTTATATGATACACGATTGTTAGGGATTAACACCCAAATTTGTTTGGGTATTTGTAGATGTTATTAGTATTGATGTGTTGATATATAACTTTTTGGAGGACAGCAATTTTGTGCTAATATAGATTGTTTTCGTAATTTATGCACAGGATGTTTTAGTTGCAGGAGCGGATACAAGTGCAACAGCTGTAGTTTGGGCCATGACTCTATTAATCAAGAATCCCACAAAGATGAAGATAGTACAACAAGAAGTCAGAGAGTTGATAGGAAAGAAAGGATTTGTAGACGAAAACGATGTCCAAAAGCTTGTTTATCTTAAAGCAGTAGTGAAGGAGACAATGAGATTGCACCCTCCTGCTCCACTTCTTTTGCCTCATGAATCCATTGACAATTGTGTGATAAGTGGCTATAAAATTGAAGCTAAAACACGCACTTATGTAAATGCTTATGCAATAGGAAGGGATCCTGAATGCTATGAAAATCCAGAAGAGTTTTTACCCGAAAGATTCCTGAATAGTAGCATTGATTTTAAAGGCCAGCATTTTGAGCTGATGCCATTTGGAACAGGACGGAGAATGTGTCCAGGGATGTTAATGGGAGTGGCTACGACGGAGCTAGCACTAGCTAATCTTCTCTACTCGTTTAACTGGGAATTGCCTCCTGGTATGAAGAAGAAAGATATTGATATGGCTAGTCTGCCTGGTGTAGTAGTGCAGAAGAAGAATGATCTCTGTCTTGTCCCCGAAATTACAAACTAAGTATCACTAAATATACGTCTTATGAATGTATGTGTTTAGTAACACATAATAGTATTATAGCGTGATTAAGTTTTGAATTTTGATCATTATAACAGTATATTTTGTGTAATGTTTTTGTAATAAATTTCTAAAAAGGTACCAACCCTCGGTATCCTGTTAAGGGAGTAAGGGAGATAACGCTACAAATTTTATTAAGATGGTTTATAGTCATGTACACTATGCTGAACACGTATTCATGGCCGTGCCTAATACTACTGATTTCTCCAGGAATGCAAGCATCTTCAGACAAGTTAATAGTGAATTCTGACATTCATGTGCTACCTGTGAGGAGTGTGGGTTAATAGTCCGATTGTTTAAGTCATCTATAAGCAATGGTCCTTGATTAGATATCTGTTGGAAAGTGTTCATGTTAAAATTTTAACCAAACGACGTTTAGCTGTTAAGTCTTGTAGAATAATATGAATTTTAAGTATTTGTAGCTGAAGAAACTAAGGTACAGAACACGGCTGTTATTCTCTGAAATCAGACTGTACTGCAGAGCTGGCCCTAAAACAAGCCGGTTGTAACATCCCACATCGATAATAATTAGAGTGTTTGATACCTTTATAGATACAAGTCAACATCAAATTTGTAACAAATCGCTAGCTTTTTCGAACTGATATGTGGTGGGTTTTTGATTCCGGTACGCATTCGGTTGTGAGTTTGGGTATTATAAATAGTATCAAAGGCTCTTCCACACCGGAAGTGCACCGGAAGTGCAGAGGTACTACTGCCGGGTTCCGTGTATGTGTTTGTGCGATCGACGAGGATATATAAATGAAGGTTCTTGTAACATCCCACAGAGGTACTACTGCCGGGTTCCGTGTATGTGTTTGTGCGATCGACGAGGATATATAAATGAAGGTTCTTGTAACATCCCACCTCGATAAAAATTAGAGTGTTTGGGACCTTTATAAATACAAATCAACATCAAATGTGTACCAAATCGCTAGCTTTTTCGGACTGACCTGCGGTGGGATATTGGGACCGGTACGCATTCGGTTGTGAGCTTGGATATTGGTAACATTCCATCTCGATAAAAATTAGAGTGTATGGGACCTTTATAAATACAAGTCAACATCAAATGTGTACCAAATAGCTAGCTTTTTCGGACTGACCTGCGGTGGGATATTGGGACCGGTACGCATTCGGTTGTGAGCTTGGGTATTATACCGGTGATGCTACCTAATCAGGGCATCACGAAAGTTGGGGTTTTGCAGTGAAATATTTCAAAACTTCAACACTTTACATGGACAATTAACTTGCACTATCTCTGCAGATAGTGTCTTCATCTGTTGGGAAAAATAGGTAATGTGTGTTAGTTGAAAAAGGTAGTTAACTTGCCAAAGTATGTCTTTCTTTTAATGTTTCGTATGGAGTATAGGTTATTAGTTGGTTGCAACTTCATAAATAGCTTGCCAAAGTATGTCTTTCTTTCAGTTATATTTGACAGCAGAATCGTTCACGTTCTCATTAGTAAAAAAAATGGAAGTTCTCCTTCTTGCAATACTCTTTCTTCCTCTGTTGGTCCTTTTCATAAGTAGAAATTATAACTTAAATCCCCGGCCACCAGGTCCCCGTGGCCTCCCCTTGATCGGAAACATGCACCCCTTTGACATAGAAAGCGCTCACGTCTACTTGTACAAACTTTCTCAAAAGTACGGCCCTCTCATGTCGTTGCAGTTAGGGTCTGTGCAAATTATAGTCATATCTTCAGCAAGCGCAGCCAGAGAAGTTTTTAAATACCACGATGCTTGTTTTGCGAGTAGGCCTATTTTAGCTGGCGCGCAGAAAATAAGTTACAACTTCATAGACATTGTTTTTGCACCCTATAATGAGTACTGGAGAGAGATGAGAAAAATAACTACTCTTCATCTTTTTAGTTCCAAAAGGTCTCAGTCTTTTCAACCCATCCGTGAACAAGAAGTTGCACGGATGATCAAAACTATCCGCGATGGAGCTGCTGTTGATTCAAGTACTGTAAATTTGAGCAAAATTCTTACGACAGTGACAAGCTCGATTATGATAAAAATTGCCTTTGGTAAAATATTGGCCGGTGAAGAGGAATATGCTGCAAGGAATGGAAATAAAATGAGCAGTGAAATGGAGTCTTTTCATTGGCTACTTGATGAAACTCAGGAAATTATCTCGAGTTTTTTCCTTGCAGATTATTTTCCTGTAATTGGTTATTTCATTGATAGGCTTAGTGGTGCATGGTCTAGATTGGAGAAGAGGTCTAAAAAATTAGATGCTTTCTATCAACAGCTCATTGATGAATATCTTCGTACGTACCCTGGATCCACCCAAGACTTCAGCATTCTCGACATCTTACTTCAGATGAGAAAGGATTCGTCTGAGTTCACGTTGAATCATGTCAAAGCAATAATAACGGTAATCAAAGTAAAATCACATTATGCATTTGAACACACACAGACATATGTCTGAGGTCACTGATGCTCGAACCTCAACCTCTTAGTAGTTACTTTGTGTGCGGTCTCCTCAATTTAATCCTTGCACATATTTCTTTAATATTTGAAGATGTAATCAGTATTGCTGTTTTTAATGCATTAATTTTTGGAAAAAGACCAGAATTTTGTGCTAATTTATGTGTTTTTTGTAATTCATGCACAGGATGTTTTAGTTGCAGGATCTGATACAAGTGCAGCAGCTGTTGTATGGGCCATGACTTTGTTAATGAAGAACCCCTCAGAAATGAAGAAAGTGCAAAAGGAGGTTAGGGACATGACAGGAAAGAAAGGATTTGTAGACGAAAACGATGTCCAAAAGCTTGTTTATCTTAAGGCAGTAGTGAAGGAGGCAATGAGATTGCACCCTCCTGTTCCACTTCTTTTGCCTCATGAATCCATTGACAATTGTGTCATAAGTGGCTATAAAATTGAAGCTAAAACACGCGCTTATGTAAATGCTTATGCAATAGGAAGGGATCCTGAATGCTATGAAAATCCGGACGAGTTTTTACCAGAAAGGTTCTTGAATAGTAACATTGATTTGAAAGGCCAGCATTTTGAGCTAATACCATTTGGAACAGGACGGAGAATGTGTCCAGGGATGTTAATGGGAGTGGCTACGACGGAGCTAGCACTGGCTAATCTTCTCTACTCTTTTAACTGGGAATTGCCTCCTGGTATGACCAAGGAAGATATCGATATGGATAGCGTGCCTGGTGCAGTAGTGCAGAAGAAGAATCATCTCTGTCTTGTCCCAGAAATTATAAACTAAGTATGTCTAAATGTATGTGTTTATGAAAACATCATAACAGTATGTAATAAATTCCTAATCAGTTTAATGTGTTATTGTTTAAGACCCGTGAAAAACAACAGTATGATTGTCAAGTCATCTTGTTCATCTAACGATTGGATGAGACAACGATTGGACGAGACAACGAGGTACCATTCAAGCAGTGAAATATTGCTGGCACACTTGGTCCAGTTTGCTCAGTGTCGTATGTGATCGTCATTTAATTCACACTGTCCAAGGGGATATCTTTCTAAATTAGGAAAAATACACCAGCTGATGCTTAGCAGTTAGGGGTCAGTTATAGCGAATTGAATTAGCTAGTTGTTTTGACCGGCTGACAGAGCAAGGGTGTTTAGCATTCCTGTTGCAAACAATAAAAAATTTTCGCTAAAAAAGAGTTAAAAAATTGGTAAAATTAAAAAGTGTTTTTCGGAAAAGTATTTTTGCCGTAAAAAGCTGCTGTTAGAAAAAGTAACCCCCATTTTTTTTGAAAAAACTGTTTTTAAGTTTTTGCAGGAAGTAGATGCTGATTTCGGTATCAAACCTTATCAAAAATATTATTTTTTATAATTTTTTAAATCAAAACATATGCAAATTAAAAATATTACCAAACAGTCATCTGATTTTTTCAACAACACTTTTTTCACCGCACTTTTTTAAACTACACAACAATCCCAAACAACAGACTAGATTAGTTCCCGGGCCGATACCTAGGTATATTATAATTATTTTAAAAAAAAATTATTTTGAAATATCTTAATTTGAATTATATATATTAATATAATATTTTTAATACATAATAATGAGATTAGAATAAAATTATAAACACAGAAACTCAAAAAATAATATTACTCAAACTACAAATATTGATTATCAACTTTTTATTAAATATTAAAATATAATAATGAATATTGGTGTAAATAAAATTAATTTTAAATAAGATAAAATTAGTAAAGAAAATAAAATTATTAAAAATTATTAAGTTAAAAATATAAAAATGAGGAAGAAAGAGAATGAGAAATACGTAAGAGAGAAATGAGAAATGAGTGATAGAGAGAATTAGTGAAAGTAATAAATGAAAGAGAGAGGTTAAAAGTAAGTTAAAAGAGATTCTACATCAGCAAAATTGATGAGAGTTTGACCCATGATGTAAGCTCTTAAAGGAGAGTTTGCCATAAGATATGATGATATAAGCTATACTTGTTTTAGTATAATATAAATTGGATTTAACCTGTGTGCCAGAGTAAGTTGTTTTAACTAATATATTGCATTTAGCTGTTTTGAACAAAATTGTTTGATAAATAGTTATTTAAATTAGTTTTTATATACATGAGTTGAAAAAACTCATTCAAAATATATTTTTTAAAATTAGTTTTTTGAGAACAAATTGTTATTTTAAAAATTTAACTACCAGACACTAATATTAGAGGTTTTATTTTGTTCAAATTCTAATTTGGTTCGAAAAGCTATTTTTTAACCAAAAAGCTAAGTTTCAAACAAGGCCGTTGATATGAGACCAAAACCAGGGACAAGAACACCTAAACACATGCAAAGAATGTGAAATTAACATAGAATACATCATGATTCATGGCCTCATGGGTATAAACTTGAAATTAGGGTTATGGAATTGGAGCACACCATTCATCATCCTCACCGAGCTCATCTTTCAACGTCACATCATGGATTTCAAGACCACCACCTCCTCCATTGAAACCAGCATTCTGAGCAAACACCTCTGCAGCTATCATACCAGCCGCATTTTCAAAAAATTCATCCATCTCTATCATCTCATTTTCCTGCATCACCTCGGTCCTAAACCGATATCAAGCGTGTGAATAGTTCAATAGTTCTCCTCCCAACAATGCCAAATAGATTAATTATCACATCGTTCCTACGAGGGAACACATACATGATGTTGCAGCACCATGACTTATCCCTTTTAAGAATGATAATCTGCTGCACAATTATTGCAGCATCTTGAGGGAGATTAATCTCTCCAAAGGAGACTAGCTGCAGAGATTTGGCTTCTCACTGCAGTTAAAGTAACATTAATCAAGCACATCCAGCAGTCGAACCCTTGACCTCTCTTAAAGAAACCACGATCTCAATCATTGCAATTTAATTGAGGCTTAAATGAACCTGTTACGTTGTTTAATTAGATTCATTTATTATGTAGACCATAATGAATGTTGATATTCAAATGTTAAGTAGAAGTCACTGATACCAATAGTGGGATTTACGTAGGGTTCTGTGTTTGTCTCCAGAAAAATAAATAGCTTGCCAAAGTAAGTCTTTCAGCTGTATTTGAAAGCAGAGTCGTTCACGTACTTCTTAATAAACAAAATGGAAGTACTTTCTTCTTCTTGCAATACTCTTTCATCCTCTATGTCTGCATTTTATACGTAGAAATTACAAGTTTAATCTCCGGCCACCAGATCCCCCTGGCCTCCCCTTGATCGGAAACATGCACCTCTCATGTCATTGAATCTAGGCTCAGTTAAATACCTAATCATTTCCTCCGCAAGCGCAGCCAAAGAAGTTTTTAAGTACCATGATGTTTGTTTTGCAAGTAGGCCAACTTTAGTTGGCGCACAGAAAGTAAGTTACAATTTCATAGACATTATGATTGCACCTTTTAATGAGCACTGGAGGGAGATGAGGAAAATAACTACTCCTCATCTTTTTAGTTCGAAAAGGTCTCTGACACAGCAGGGAAGCGTAGGAAAAGCAAACGCCACGAGAAATTCTTTAATACCTTGAATCTACAAGCAAACCTTGAATCCACACAAAAAAAATAAGAGAAGAACTCTTAGGGTTTTTGATTTCAATAATAAATTCCTCATACGCTACATCATACAATTGATCTCTATTAAAGAAATAAAACTAAAAACTAATTAATAGTAGCATGATCATACGGTATTTTAGCATGATCACGTACAATCTCTAATAACAAAAACCACTAGTGCAATATCCTATTCTGGCATGATCATGCAAGCCAGCGTGATCATGTCACCATGCATCCTCGGTAACGTAGCAGTATAGCGTGATCATGCAGTCCTGAGCGTGGTCATGCCTTTACTCTTATCGCATTCAACACACCCTCGATATACACCCAAAATCCTCCTACATCGGTCTATGTCTTTTCAACCCATTCGTGAACAAGTTGCACGAATGGTCAAATCTATCTGCGATGGAGCTGTTGTTGATTCTAGTACTGTAAATAATTTGAGCAAGATTCTTACGACGTTGACAAGCTCAATTATGTTTAAAATTACTTTTGGTAAAATATTGGACGGTGAAGAAGAAATTCTCTTACTAGTAAGAACATATGGTATCCTTAGTTGAATCATTGCAAGTATTTGTTTAGTATATGAAGATCATTACATAACTTTATATATGTTTTTCGTAAGTTATGCCCAGGATGTTATAGTTGCAGGAGCCGATACAACTTACAAGTGCAGAAGCTGTAGTTTGGCCCATGACTTATTAATAAAAAAATCCCACAAAAATGAAGTACAACAAGAAGTGAGAGAGTTAGTTGGAAAGAAAGGATTTGTAGACAAGAACGATGTCCAAAAGCTTGTTTATCTTAAAGCAGTAGTGAAGGAGGCATTGAGATTGCACCCCCCTCTAAATGTCATTATGTTTGGATCATCATAGCAGTATGTTTTATTTAAAAAATTGGTAATTATATTTTGTATATAATTAGTAGGGCTATTGATCACGAACCGAGTCGAGCTGAGTTTTAATCGAACTAAGTCGAGTTTTAACTTTTTTATGACGAACCGAGCCGAGCTTTTTTATCGAACAGAAACTTATGACGTTCGAGCTCGAGCTCGTTAACTAATGAGCCGAACTCGTTAACTAACGAGTCGAGCTTGAGCTTGTTTGTCAATAGCTCGGTTCGTGAACAACACTAATAATTAGTACAAGAAGAATATTTGGTTCAAGAGATTTTTCAACCGAAATTATTTGCAATAATTCAATGCATAAAAACGTATTTTGGAATTTTTTTTCTCGCATAAAAAATAATAATTACAATTATTAAATATGTTAGAATATGTCTTTAATCGGTATATGGAGACTTCGGGGTCTCGCTAGGATTATATGTTTTGCTCCTATTTTTTTGGGTTTTTATGTAACCGTCTGGAGAGCTTTATATAAACTCTCTAGGGCATAATCTAAACTATGGTGTAATCTTTATCTTCGAGATCAACAAAATTTTTTTCTTCTGCCTATTTGTGTTATTTTCTTTACATTTATTATATTTTTTCTTGTTTCCGTCATAACAACATAAAGACATGATAAATATATAGATTTAGTGGCTTACAATTACCATGCATAGCTAGAATTCATGTACAAGTTACAGATCTTTTTTTTTTTACAAAATTCACATATTTAACTAATATTCACATGTATCCTAATTTATAAAGAAGAGTTCTATTTTAAATAAAAGGCATCATTATTTATAAACAAGAGGGATTCCGATCATTTTGTAACAAATTATAAATCTAAAAATATCCATATAATCAAAGAAGAGTAATTTGGTTTTACAAAGAAAAACTATATTATTATTTAACAAGTATAAGATGGGAGAGGTTATGTGGCATCCTGTTTGAACTAGAAAATACATTCATATTTATATAAAATTAGGTTATCAATTTTATATTGGACATGTATATTCGAAGTAGATAATATTGTACATTTCTAATAAGTATTGTATTTGACGGGTGGACGGCTCAAATTATTATTTTTATCTAAATTGTAATATTAATAAGAGTAACTCTGAATAAAAAGATAGAATCCGTACCTTGAATATCGCAACTAACATACAACAAAATCCGCAAATGATCTGTTAAATCCCCGTCCCGCGGTTTAAATACAAAATTTATCATTTATTTTTAATACATATTTTCGTTAAATATATATTTTATAAAATTCGAGTGCATGATTCGTATCTACAAAATTAAGTAGACCAGACTAAATATTCAGTAAACAATTTATGATCAGTATTGTGCTTAACGGGAGGGCGGTTCAATTTGTTTTTATCTAAATTATAATATTAATTCATATCACAATTTATAACAGTCATGAGATAGAGAAGGTCTTGATCTATGAAAAGTTAAAGGTGATAGAATAGATTAGTGTTAGTGGCTAACATATATCATGCACGGGCCGAAATTCACGTATAAGTCCTGGATCGCTCTTTTTTAAAAATTCATGTATTCGAGTAAAATTCACACGGATTTAGATCATTTATAACAAATTATAAATCTTAATATACATGTATAATCAAAGAAGAATAGTTTCAATTTACAAATTGTTATGCCCGCTTTCGGCCATGGGCCCTAAACAGGTCCCTGTGGGTGCACTAAATAGCTGGACTCTTGTGTGTGGGCTAGAACCATGGATTTATATGACTTGGGCCAGCACATGCGGGCTGGGCTCGCAACATGCGAGCTGGGTTCACATGCGGGCTGGGCTCGTAACATGCGAGCTGAGTTTACATGCGAGCTGGGCTCATGACATGAGAGCTGGGCTCAAACATGCGAGCTGGGCTCAAGTGAGGACATGCGAGCTGGGCTCACACATGTAAGGTGAGCTCATATTTGTCATTTGGGCTCTCATATGCGAGCTGAGCTCGGTTGTGCCCACGCGAGGTGGGCTCAGGTGCCTTCATGCGAGGTGGGCTTAGCTGCCCATACGCGGGCTGAGCTCATGAGCCCACATCTTATAGAAACAGAGGTAACATTATATTTATTATTTGAAGGCGGTGCGGGCCGAGGTGACCAGGCCGGGCCGCATCGAAAGACTTTGTGTGCAACATGGAAAGTGACTCATAGATGACTGAGTTGCTCGTAGATTTCGGGGTCGATACGGGTTGTTCCTACGATCACGGGAAGGATTGCGGAGATGCCGCGAGATTGTAGGAAGCGTGTGGAGCCGATCGAGATTTACGTGACTAATTGGCTGAAGGCCTGACTTTATCGTGGGCTTGGGCTGCACGGGCTGAAGAGTCCTAACCCTAGCCTACGTGACTTGTTCCCCAAGAACTACGTAAGGCTTGATCCCTATAAATAGGGTACGTAGGCACTTGTATGGGACATGAGTCGACACTTGATAGAGAATAACAAACCCTATTCTTTCTTAAGGAGTCCACATACAAGCTCAGCCACCACCAAACAACCTTCCTCCGCCCTCAAACACTGTCCTTGATCTTTGTTCCGCCCATTAACCTCCACAACATTGTTATACGAAATTCTCCCTATAACATTTGGCGCTAGAAGGAGGGGTTGTTCATCTTAGGGAGAAAGATGACCAAAGAAAGCAAGCAAGCGACGACACCAGGGAGCGGAGGCAAGAAGGACCCTACTTTCGAACACACGCCCCCAGAGAATCAGGTGCCACCTCCACCAATTGCAACCGTGGACGGGCAGGCTGTGATGACGTATCTCGAAGGGCTGGCCGATCAGATGAATCAGATCAATGCCCGAATGTCAAAGGTAGAAAGAAGCTCGGTCCGGAACGCCAAGCGTAAGGCGCGCCGCCTCAAGGTCTCACAGCGTAGCTGGAAGGGCAAAGGCCCTCAGAAGAAGCTGATCCACGATTTTGATGACGTGGCAACCGAGACCAAACAGAAGAAAGAAACATCACGCGAAAAGGAAGATATACCCCGAGGCCATGATGAGCGGGGCAGCCAGATCTCTACGAGATCGGGGCCGAAGCCAGCTTCATCTGAGGCAAGGTCAACTAGCGTGCTAGACCGAGTGGGTAGAAAACTAAGCGAACATGACCTCAGGCTCAAATTGGAGAATTGTAAGAAGGAGAGAGAAGAGAAAGAGCCCATGGATAAAAGAGGCTCAAAAAGGGAACGGGCAACGACCCCTCCGGAAAGACGTCAACACACCTCACCCAGGAGGGAGGAGCGACATAGACGCAGATACAATCGTGAAGAGGAGTCGCAGGACCGAGCTGGAGGAGGGGGACGCCGCGAACGACCTCAGGGCTCACATCATTCGAGTAATGCGGGAGGTGACAGAGAAGGAGAAGTTGTTAGAGTAAGGGACCTGAGAAGGATCTTAGATGAGATGGAGCAAGAGAAGAGAGGGCCCCCTGCTTCTGCTGCCCCCTCTCCGTTTACGGCTGCTATCCGATCATCCCCCCTACCTCGGGTGTTTAGGCACAACCCCGACCTTCTATTCAACGGTGAAGCCGACCCGGCGGAGTACCTTATTCAATTTAACACAGAGATGGAAGTCTATCAGGTGCCGGAGATGACCCGTTGCAGACTCTTCGCGGCATCACTCAGAGGTAGTGCCCAACAATGGTTCTCCAAGTTGGGACCGGCTAGCATAAGAACGTGGAGGCAATTAGAGGACTTGTTCGTCAGACAATTTCAGTCGACCCTCCACTATTCGCCTCCTGTGGCCACGTTAGCCAACATCAAGCAAAGGGAGGGGGAGCCCTTGGCAGAATACTTTCGTCGGTTCAACGCCGAGGTCCCCAAGGTGAGAGGAGCCAGTGAGGAGACCATCAAAAATTTCTTGATAGCAGGGCTGAAAGAAGGATCGAAATTTTGGAAGAGCCTCCAAGCGAGTGAGCCGAGGACCTTGGCCGAGTTCTATGAGCAAGCCGAACCCTTCAAGAGGGTAGAGAAATCGATGAGAGAGCTGAAAATTAGCGAAAGCTATCGAGACAAGAGGGACCGATCCTCAAGCCCTGACGAAAGGAGGAAGACATATCGGCGTAGTTCGAGCCCGAAAAAGTCTGCCCGTGGCCAAGAGACCACTAAAGATTCGGGAAGACCTTATACAAGCAAATGGCAGACACACACCCCTCTGGTAGCCTCTATCGACCACATATATGCTACATATGTGGGGAAGGGGGTATTCAGGAAGGCAACTCCTCTCACAGACTACAATAAAAGAGACACTTCGAAGTATTGTGCATACCATGAGGCCACCGGACACGATACAGCTGATTGTAGACAACTAAAGGATGAGATCGAGACTTTGATTAGACAAGGGAAGCTTACGGAGTGGGTTGTCAAGGAGGTTCGAAGACACAGGACGGATTATCATACCGTCCCTCCTCCACCCCCAGAAGACAAAGAAAGGATCCCTCAGGCTGGTAGTATTCATATTATTCTAGGCGGGTCTCACATTGGTGGAGACAGCCGGAAGGCGATGGACAGATATGCCCGGGAAGCAAAGGACAAGCCGCTCACCAACGTCAATCATCTAAGCCAAAGGCCCCCGGAGCTCTTTGAAAGGGAGGTCGATGATATCGTGTTTAAAGAGAATGATGCAAAATGGGTGCATTACCCTCATACCGATGCCCTAGTCATAAAAATGAAGATTGAGACGGTGAATGTTCACCGAGCAATGGTGGACACCGGGAGCTCGGCTGATGTTTTGACTTATGATGCCTACAAAAAACTGGGATTATTGGATAGAGAATTAACCTCAACAGGTGGGCACCTGTACGGGTTCACGGGAGACTCGATCGGAGTGAAAGGGACAATTCGGCTCCCGGTGACCATAGGAGAGGAGCCTCATGTGGCCACCCAGATCGCTATGTTTACAGTCGTAGACCAGCCTTGTACCTACAATGTTATAGTGGGCAGACCCCTTATGAGGGCAATGAGGATGATGACCTCGATCCATCATATGACGATAAAATTCCCAACCCCCACGGGGGTAGGCATCTTGAAGAGCTGTCAATACGAATCCAGGGCCTGCTATAACCAGGCACTCAAAGCGGCCGAGTCAAGAAATGCCTCAAGGGAGATAGCTGAAGCAGGTGAGTGCGACATCCCCATGGAAGAGGCAGAGGGCAGGAAAAGAATACGTTCTGAGGGCCACGAGACTTGTAATTTGATTTCAATTGAGGAGTTGCCCGAGAACTACTTCGAGCACATGGGAATTCATGTGGAACCACGCCCAGGGGCCTTACTAATGGAAGCATCTCAGCCCATCATGTTGATACAAGAGGGGATTGTAGAGGAAGCAAGTGATGAAGAAGAGAGCCCAGAACAAATCACTGCAACACTTAGGAGAGGGAAGTGGGCACACAAAGAAACAACAATCACTATGGACCCACCTGACGAAATCACTCGAACTGTAACTGCGACCTCTGAACGCTTGATAAACCCGACCCAAGCTCACCAAACCGAGCTCAAGAATGCGGAAGGTTTGGCAATCACGGAAATGGAAAAAACTAGCGAGACTCGAGCAGATCTAGACCCGAGAATGCCCTCAATGGTCGAGAGGGCCGGGGCCGCAGAGGACACAATCCCGATCTTGGTAGACTCAAATGATCCCTCCAAGGTACTCAGAATAGGCTCTAACCTAAGTCCTGACTTGAGAGAGGATCTAGCCCGCTTCCTAAGGGAGAATTTGGATGTCTTTGCATGGTCACACTCCGATATGATAGGGATTGACCCAAGTGTCATGTGCCACCGGCTCAACTTGGACCCGAAAAAGAAGGGGGTTAGGCAAAAGAGATGGCCGATTAGTGGAGAGAGGGCAGAGGCCCTCAGAGAAGAAGTGGATAGATTAATGGAGGCAGGACTTGTAAGAGAAGCCTTCTACCCCGTGTGGCTGGCCAACCCTGTGCTTGTCAAGAAGCCCAATGGCAAGTGGAGGACATGTGTAGACTTCACCGACCTGAACAAAGCTTGCCCGAAGGACAACTTTCCTCTACCCCGAATCGACCAGCTGGTTGATTCCACGGCGGGGCACGCGCTGCTTAGTTTTATGGATGCTTATTCGGGATATAACCAAATCCCTATGTATGGGCCAGATCAGGAGCACACCTCCTTTATTACTGATCGGGGCCTTTACTGTTACATCGGGATGCCCTTCGGGCTCCTTAATGCGGGGGCAACCTATCAGAGGCTGGTGAATAAGATGTTCAAACATCAATTGGGGAAGACTATGGAGGCCTATGTAGACGACATGCTGGTGAAATCGAAAGAAGCGAGGGATCATGTCCGCCACCGGGCAGAAATGTTCCAGATCCTAAGGGAGTACAGAATAAAACTCAACCCCCAGAAATGCGTGTTTGGGGTTGAATCGGGGAAGTTTTTGGGATTTATTGTCAACCATAGAGGCATTGAGGCCAACCCAGCCAAGATACAAGCCCTACTCGAGATGAGATCCCCTCGACGGGTGAAGGATGTTCAAAGCTTAACGGGACGAGTGGCTGCCTTAAACCGCTTCGTCTCAAAATCCTCCGATAAATGCCAAGAGTTCTTCAAAGCAATCAAAGGAGTGGGGAGGAACTTTAAGTGGACCGAAGAATGTGAGGAAGCCTTTCAGAATATAAAGAAGCATCTCAGTAGCCCTCCCATGTTGTCCAACCCAAAAGCAGGAGAAACTTTGATCCTATACTTGGCCGTCTCCGACTTTGCAATAAGTGCAGTATTAGTCCGAGAGGAGGATGGTGTCCAGCTCCCGGTATATTATGTGAGTAAAAGGCTAGCCGATGCCGAGACTCGATACACAAGCCTCGAAAAGCTAGCGTATGCTCTGATTCTGGCCTCCCGAAAACTCAGGCCCTATTTTCAGGCACATAAGATAGAAGTGCGAACCTCCTACCCCCTCAGACAAGTGATGCATAGACCAGAATCTTCTGGTCGAATGTTGAAGTGGACGGTTGAGCTCGGCCAATTCGAGGTGGATTATAAGCCAAGGACTGCGATCAAAGGCCAAGCCCTGGCCGATTTTGTGCTAGAATTTCCCCCACATCAAGAAGTGGAGCCGGGAGCCCTTATTGTTATACCTAGCACAGAAGAAGTTGGACTGGAAAGACAAAATAGTGCCCCATGGTGGAGCCTATATGTGGATGGTGCCTCTAACGGTGATGGAGCAGGAGCTGGAATCGAGCTAATCAGCCCAGAGGCTCACAAAATCAGACATGCGACCCATCTGGCCTTTCATGCAACGAACAATGATGCTGAGTATGAGGCCCTGATCAACGGTCTCAAGCTAGCTTTGGAAATGAAGGTCGAGAATTTGAATGTGTTTAGTGACTCCATGATTGTGGTCTATCAGATAAATGGGGGGTATCAAGCTAAGGGGCCGAGAACAAAGCTTTACCTGAAGTGCGCACAGAGGATAATCGCAAGATTCAACAAGGTGAGGCTGGAACTAATCCCGCGTGGACAGAATGAAGGCACGGACGAGCTAGCTAAGCTCGGCTCACGCCGCGAGAGCACTTTGCTAGGGACCGTGCCCCTTGATATACGGAGGCAACCTAGTGTGCCCGAGCACGAGGTGGGCAGCCTCAATAATGAGCTCGGCCCCACGTGGATGACATCTATTCTAGCATACATAAGAGAAGGTTCACTTCCGGACGAAAAGAACGAGGCAAGGAGAATAAAATACAAAGCAGCCCGCTATGTGATATACGACGAGATTCTATACAGAAGAGGGTTCAGTGTTCCTCTTCTCAAATGCATACATGGGGAGGAATGCAACTACATCCTAAGGGAAGTACACGAGGGTATTTGTGGCAATCACTCGGGGGGTAGCTCTCTAGCTCAGAAAATCCTCCGTCAAGGCTACTACTGGCCAACGCTGAAAAAAGACGCCTTTGAATTCTCCCGAGCTTGTGATAAGTGTCAGCGATATGCCAATTATTACAACAACCCCGTGGCCTCTCTCACATCCCTCATGAGCCCCTGGCCCTTCTCCATGTGGGGAATTGATCTGATTGGGGAACTCCCGAAGGCCAGGGGAGGCGTCAAGTATGCGGTAGTTGCGGTAGACTATTTCACTAAGTGGGCAGAGGCCGAGCCCCTAGCCACTATCACAGCGAGAAAGCTCAGGGAGTTTGTATACAGGGCTATTGTATGTCGCTATGGCATCCCTTACAAGCTGATATCTGACAATGGGAAACAATTTGATAGCAAGGAGATGCGAGAGTTTTGTGAGCAGCTGGGGATTCAGAAGAGCTTTAGCGCAGTCTGCCACCCCCAGAGTAACGGGCAGACAGAGGCTGTTAATAAAATCATTAAGCATACCTTAAAGGCAAAGCTTGAAGAGAAGAAAGGAGCATGGCCAGAAGAACTCGCCCAGGTCCTATGGTCTTACAACACTACACCCCGAACTACAACTGGAGAGACCCCTTTCTCTCTGGTGTATGGGTGTGAAGCTATGGTGCCCGTTGAAGTGGGAGCAGGATCTTTTCGAAGGAACAACTATGACTCAGAGGCAAACGAGGTCAATCATCGGCTCTATTTGGATATGATCGAAGAAACTCGAGAAGAGGCTCAGATCAGGATTGCGGCATATCAGCAGAGGACAGCTAGGCATTACAACAGTAAGGTTCGAGCCCGAACTTTCAAGGTGGGAGATTTAGTTCTGCGCCGGGTCATGCCAAATACCAAGGTGGTGAGTCACGGAGTCTTGGGAGCAAATTGGGAAGGCCCTTACAAGATAAAATCGGTGCTCTGGGAGGGAACCTACCACCTCAATGATATGCAAGACAAGTTGATCCCAAGAGCCTGGAACGCGGAACACCTTCGCAAGTATTATCAGTAATATTATTCTTTTCAGACTTAGTATTATCTTCAAATATTCCTAAGTCTCGGGGGGTAGTGCCATATAGGTGCCTCCCTGAGACCACAAGCATGTATTCCTTTCACTTCCCATTATCTATGAATAAACGATTGATCTCTATTTGTGCACTTGATATTTTAACTTCTGTTAATAGATTAAATACCCAGCAGGGGACCCCATCCTTGGGAACCCATGCGAGGACAGAACAGTTGTTTTATTAACATGTTAAATCAAGCTGGGCCCCGACCCGCTTGATGCCAAGAACATGAAACGAGCCGGGCCACGGCCCGCTTAGGCAAATACGAACACATAGTAGATAAAAGATGTGGATAGAGATATAGGCCCGCGATGCGAGTCCATACCCTGGCCCTCAAAACCATAAATGCGACCCAGGGGGCCCAGCCCTCCATCAAACATACTCAAAGTCGCATGATGCGAGGAGAAGACACATGCGAGCTCCTAGTGCGAGCACACCTACAACACCTGCGAGTCGACGCGGGCTTGTTCCACTTGGCATTCTCTTTCAATGGTTGTTTGATTGAACAAATGACACGAGCTGAATAAATTGGGCTCGCAGTGAAGGGGTAACGCTCGCCATAAGCGGCCAGAGTTATGATTACTTTTTGGTCAGTAGAAGCATGGTAAAAAAAAACAGCTAGCACCGTAAAGACATACGCGGGCACAAAAAACTTAGACATTTTATACAAACAAAAGTTAAATAAGTTATGCCCCGAGGCAGAATATTTCAAATACAAGCGCGAGGCGAGAGGGGTGCCCGCTTACCCAGTCAAAAGTCTAGTTCTAATCAAAATTACATTAAGGGTTATCAGCCTCTGCTCCCTCACGATTTTCACCAGCGACCTGGGCCTTCTCGGCCGCGAGCCTAGCCTCCTCAGCAATTTGGGCATCCCTCTCCATCTCCAGCTTCAACTTGTCAGCATGCCTCGCTGTGCTCGCATCTAGAGCCGCCCAATCGAAGTCAGGAACCTTCTTCATAAAGACTTTCATGAAATTCCTGGCCCCCAGGTTCCTAGCATCAGCGAGGGCGGCCTCACGGCCCTCGGTCAGGGCAGAAACTGATCCCTCCAGCTCGAGCACCCTCTCCTCGAGGGCATCCTTCTCCTTCTTACATGCCTCAGCAGCCAGGTCATGAGCCTCCTTCTACTCCCTTAGGGCCTTGTCGTGAGCAGCGTTCAGGTTAACTATCTTCTGATTATAGTTGTTCACCAGCGTAACTTTCTCTTGCCCGTGCTCAGCGACCTTACTCTGAAGGGACTTGACTTTAGCCTCGAGCTTTGTGTTGGTCTGGCTGAGGGCTCGCATCTCTCGAGCCTTAGATAACTGACGATAGTATACTTCAGCCGCGGCTCGGGAGAGTGCATCCTGGTTAACCTCGAGAGCAGAAGAAGACCAATCCTTTAAATCCTGCTCGCTGATGTGACCTTGGGCGAGCCGGCCGAATGTGGTCGCAACCGCATTGGCAGAAGAAGAAGAGGGAAGAGGAGCATCAGAGGGAGCAGCTTTCTTTGGCTCAGGCTCGCCAGTTTTTCCTTCTTTACCTCTATGTCTCTTTAGTCGAGGAGAGGGCCCTGAATCCTTGAGATGCTCGGAGAGAGTAGTCATGCGGGCCGGAGGATTGGCCTGAGATCGAGCCCTTGTGCTCGCAGCTGCGGGCTGAACTGGGCCCGAGGCCGCAGCCTGCTCAGCCTCTTCCATGAAGGGGATAGGGGAGATGGCCATTTCTAAAAAAAAATAAAAAAAAATAACAAAGCAATAGATTAGTCGCAGCATGATGCAAAGGAAAGAAGTAATGCGAGCAGGTAAAAAATACGGAGAATTAAAGTGCGATGTGAAACAAGATACATGCAGGAAAAGTGAGCACACGAGCTCGCGCATGCGAGCAGCCAGGCCCGGACGTGCGGGCCCGATATTCTTACCCTTTCTGGATCTCTTCCCAGATTTCTTCTGAGGAGTTAGCCTCACTCCTTCCTTCAAAAACCCACATGCGACCAGATTGGAGGTCGTTATGAGTTTTCGGATGTCCCGGTCCGCCTTAGGAAGGTTTAGAAGACTGTCTGCGTTTATCTTTTCCTGTCCCACAAGGACAGTGCGAGGCGGGGTGGCTGGAGATGAAAGAAATTCTTGTTAAAAGGAAAGAGCTATGGTAGAAGGGACGAGAGCGAGCAGGAGAAAACTTACATGGATTATAATAAAAATGAGTCTGGACTCGAGGCACCTCGTGGATATAGAAGTAAGGGCTTTTCCACTTCCCTGAGTTGCTCGGCCCGTTGTGGATGAGGTTCTTCTTGTTGAAGCACGGCCAGACAGAGAAGTAGAAATATCCAAAATCGTTAGGAGAATGCTTCAAATGGAGGAAGTAACCCAGCTGCCTCGCGGTTAGAGAACGGTACCCGCATTTGTGGTACATGATGTACAATGCGAGGGCAGCCCGGTATCCGTTTGGATTGATCTGAAGGGGTGCGAGCTGGAAGTACTCGCAAACATCTTTGATGAAGGGATGAAGAGGAGAGGAGATTCCCAGCCTTAATAGGAAGGTGGACAAGACCATGCGAGGCACCCTGCCTCCATTCTCCGAGTGATTGAATCTATAGCATCTCATATGAGGTAGGGGCAAGACAATATGGCCCTCGAGCTGAAACTGCTCAATGTGCTCGGCCAGATGTTTCTGAGTCAGCGAGGTAGGCAGGTCGCGGCAAGCGAGCACCTTAACCTCCTCGTTTGCAGTTGAGCTCTCCTCCCCATCAGGAATGATCTGCCCTTTGAAAACAATCTCACCCTCGAGCTCGGGCTGGGCAGGAGGCACATAAGGCTCAGGAGAGGCCGCGGGGGCATAATTATAGTTACAAATCTTGTACTGACTTGTAACATCTGCCACCTCCTCGCTCTGAGGAGAGTCATAGGACCAATGCGAGCCGTCCTCTTCACCCTCGAGTCCCAGGATGGGATATTCAGCAGCTACAGGCTCTTTTCCTTTCTTCCTGGTGTCGTAGTATGCACTCCCCAGGTCGCTGTCAGTTGATTCTGAGTCAAGGTGAATGGGGTCGAGGTGGTTAGCTGCTGCTTGCCTCAGACGGGCTGCCCTCTCTTCAGCCATTTCTCTTAAAATCTCCTCGGCTCGGTCTTTATCCAAGGGAGCAGGCTCGCGGTTTAGCAGCTCTTCTACCCCAAGGGAGGCTGGAATATGAGAGAGGTCCACGGGCCTATTTCTCCAATTATATATATTCTTCTCCCTGGTAAAATCCTCAGGGTTCGGGTCGAGGTGAATATCAAGCGAGCCGGATCCAACTGCTCGCATCGAGTTCTCAACTCTGGCAATGTTCAAAGCCCCTTGAGGGGTGATAGCTGAGCCGGGAGAGATAGGTTGGCTAAGACGACCAGAAAGAGAGGTCAGCTCGCGTTGGAAGTCCTTGGAGCCTCGCTGCTCAGGAGGGTATTGGTTTAATGGAGATGGAGTAGCTGAAGAGCAAGCCGGGCTAGCAGAGGTGCGAGCCGGGCTCGAGAAAGAGCGAGATGATCCATAGGAGCGGGCTGAAGACGCACTCGACATCTGTAAAAGATGGTGAAAATTAGTGTGTGGCCCTAAAAAAAAAGAAAACAAAAAAAAAGTATGGGATCGCACCTAAGTGTCCTCACATCTCACACGGGATCGCACCTAAGTATCTAAACGAGCAAAAGGACTCGCATCGCGCGTTGTGGTTGTGTGTGAACTCGCATCGAACAGGTGGTGTGTGCTCGCATGGTGTGCGTGAATAAAGCATGAATAAAAAACGGGCTCGAATCGAAGAGTACCTGTGGGAGAGGTGTATGAAGATCCTGATGAATCTGGTCCCGGAGAATATCGTCGCCGGTAGACGGTTCTTGTTGAAATGATAATCTTCGCCGTGGTAGATCCTTGAGCAAATTGAGCAGCAATTCAGGAAGTGTTCTTGGAAATGTGAGAAATGAATTGAAATCTCACATATTTATAGGGGATAGGAGAGAGAAAGGAGGAGGCGACACGTGTCGTTATCTCATAAGATGACACGAATCCCCACGCCAGCTGTCCAACGGCTGTCAAAATGAATGCAAAGATGAAAGGCATGCGAGGCGAGACACGCGAGGCGGCTTGGTGCGGCCTGGTGGGCTCACACTTGCGAGGCCATAAAAAGATTAGAAAATACCTAGCCTCAAGATGCGACCAGGAATTTTGGGGGGTAGTTGTTATGCCCGCTTTCGGCCATGGGCCCTAAACAGGTCCCTGTGGGTGCACTAAATAGCTGGACTCTTGTGTGTGGGCTAGAACCATGGATTTATATGACTTGGGCCAGCACATGCGGGCTGGGCTCGCAACATGCGAGCTGGGTTCACATGCGGGCTGGGCTCGTAACATGCGAGCTGAGTTTACATGCGAGCTGGGCTCATGACATGAGAGCTGGGCTCAAACATGCGAGCTGGGCTCAAGTGAGGACATGCGAGCTGGGCTCACACATGTAAGGTGAGCTCATATTTGTCATTTGGGCTCTCATATGCGAGCTGAGCTCGGTTGTGCCCACGCGAGGTGGGCTCAGGTGCCTTCATGCGAGGTGGGCTTAGCTGCCCATACGCGGGCTGAGCTCATGAGCCCACATCTTATAGAAACATAGGTAACATTATATTTATTATTTGAAGGCGGTGCGGGCCGAGGTGACCAGGCCGGGCCGCATCGAAAGACTTTGTGTGCAACATGGAAAGTGACTCATAGATGACTGAGTTGCTCGTAAATTTCGGGGTCGATACGGGTTGTTCCTACGATCACGGGAAGGATTGCGGAGATGCCGCGAGATTGTAGGAAGCGTGTGGAGCCGATCGAGATTTACGTGACTAATTGGCTGAAGGCCTGACTTTATCGTGGGCTTGGGCTGCACGGGCTGAAGAGTCCTAACCCTAGCCTACGTGACTTGTTCCCCAAGAACTACTTAAGGCTTGATCCCTATAAATAGGGTACGTAGGCACTTGTATGGGACATGAGTCGACACTTGATAGAGAATAACAAACCCTATTCTTTCTTAAGGAGTCCACATACAAGCTCAGCCACCACCAAACAACCTTCCTCCGCCCTCAAACACTGTCCTTGATCTTTGTTCCGCCCATTAACCTCCACAACATTGTTATACGAAATTCTCCCTATAACACAAATAAAAAGTATATTATTATTTAACAAGGATGTGATTTGAGAGATTAGGTGGCATCTTATTGAAACTAAAAAATAAATTCATATTTATATAAAGATAGGTTTTCAATTTTATACTAAACAAAGATATTTGAAATAGATAAGATTATATATTCAAAACATACAATTTATGATCAGTATTGTGTTTCACGGGGAGGCGACTTCAAATTATTATTTTTATCTAAATTGTAACATTAATTCATATCAAAATTTATAACAATTTTAAACTCCGCCGTAAAACGCGACTTTATTTCCTAATTTTTAGTTTATAAAGCTTAAAAATATCAAGGAGAGGAGTTAGAAAAAAAAGTAGTCGGCAGCGTTGAGTACTAGAGTTGTGGGGCTAACATTCATAAATGGGTGGATAAAGAGGAGATGACGGGCCTACAAGTTATCTAATATAATCGTTTTAATTTTTTCGTCTCGATTGAAGTATAGTTTATGTTTATGTAGTGTGATTTGACTATATAAGTATATAATCCTTTGCTCCACATAGGTTAAGTCTGGTCGGAGGTTTACGTGTTCATATTTCTCTATGTGTCTCGCCTCTGAATCATACTTCCTTAACATTGATACTTGGAACTCATTACGAACTTGTTGCAGATTCGGGGACAGGGCTAGTTCATTTGATAACTTCCCAATACGTCTTAATATCTCCAAAGGTCCAATAAATCGTGGACTTAGCTTTCCTTTCTTTCTGAACCTCATTAATACTTTCCAAGGGAAAACCTTTAACAATACTAGATTCCCTACTTCATACTCTTTGTCCTTTTGAGCCAAACCGACATATTTTTCTAGTCGATCTTGGGCTGCTACCAACTGTCCTCTAATTATATTTTTTATGTCCTTGGTTATTTGGACTACTTTGGACCTGAGCATCTTGCGCTCTCCAACTTCATCCCAATATAAGGGAGATCGACATCTTCTTTTTTCGTATAGGGCCTCGTAAGACGATATTCCGATACTGTCATATCATCTATCGTCGTAAGGAAACTCAATCCGTACTAAGTGATTATTTTTAAAATTATATCTAATAGTTCTAGATTGCGTGACCAACGACCAACGACTAACAACCAAATTTTCGGTGTTTCGTTTTTAATATAATAATATAGATGTTAATGTGTGGGTTTTAATGTATTTTGTTTCAAATTTTGCGGGGATGGCAGAGTTTTATCATACTTTGAGTACGGGGTGTCATGATCATAATTTTTTTCTTTTCTACAAAAGTCATCTCTCAAAATTTATACATTTAATTTTATATAAAATAAATATTATAAAACCGTTGGGAGACGCAACTAATTTAAGTTAATTTGTACAAACTTTTGTTTATCAAATTAATAATAACCACTTACAAGCTTGTTGTTGTAAGTGGCCATTATTAATTTCGCACCATAAATTTAGTCGTTATTGATCCATTATTAATTACAAGCTTGGATATGAGTTTATTGTTAGCACTATTATTGGCCACTTTTGTTTATACAAGCTTGTAAGTGGATATGAAATCCATTATTCGCACAGGCGAATAAGTGGCTATTATTGATTCGTCAATTTTATCCTAGCATTATCGGTTACAAGCTTGGATATGAGTTCTGCAACACTGTCATTTGCTCCAAGCTTCACAGCCAACAGTACCAACTATTCCGACACTACCAACTATTCCAACACTGTAATCGTTTGTGGAACGATTTTAAACAGTTTCATTAAAAACAACTAATTCAATTCGCTGGTCAAAACAACTAATTCAATCAGCTAACCTCTAGCACCTAAATGCTAATCTCCAAACAGGGCTTGTGTCACTGTGATTAGCTAGTGCTAGCTCCGTCCCAGCCACTCCAATCGATATCCCTGAACAAAATCTTCGTCCTGCTCCATCTGGAATCACCTGGAAATGCTGGCTGTTCAAATCGATGTTACTATTTATCAATCTTTCTGGTACAACTTATCTGAATTTTCATAAGGAATTCCTGGAAAATATCTTTGTATTATGAATTTATGATTCTTGATTAGACATCTGTTGGAAAGTCGTTTATGTTAAATTTTTTACTAAACGAGGTTTAGCTAGAAGTCCTGTAGATTTATATGGAGAGCCTGTAAAGGCAGTTTAGCTGTTAAAGAACGGGTTAATAATCGCCATATTTCTGCTGATAGTGTCTTCAGCTGCTCATGTTATCTGGTCCTATAGAAACTTTCTGGGATTGTTATTGGACGCTCTATCAACATCGCTCTATCAACATCCAGGGATGAACCTGACTATAGGCGAGAAAAACTTGCGTTTAGGAAGGGCCCCAAGATTTTCAAATTCCTTCATATAAGTTTGTAGAATATGCGGTGTTTATGTATGTAGGACCCCAAAAACTGAATTTGACTTGGGCCCCTCAAAGATCAGGGCCGACCCTATCAGACATTTCGAGTTACCATTTGGAGCAGGACACAGAATGTCTCTACTCGTTTAAGTTTTAACTAATCTTCTCTACTCTTGTAACTTGAAATTGCCTCCTGGTAAAACTAGGTAAAATATTAACATGGATACTATGTCTGATATAACAGTGCATATATCAGAAGAATCATCTCTGTCTTGCCCTAGAAATTACGAACTGATCAAGTATCACATGAATGCACATATAAATGTCTTATGCATGCATGTGTTTATCAAAACATATCAGAATTATAGTGTGGCAATATTTGGATCGTTATATCAGTATGTTTTTTGTAATTGTTTAGTACAGTAATAAATTGTTGATCAGTATGGCTGTCTTTTACTCTTTGTACCGTAAAGTCTATAAGAAGTACATAGTAATTATAAATCTACCATCCAACAAACCCAGTAAATATCGCATAAAGCAGCGTATGAGGAGAGTATAATATACGCAGGCTGTTTCCGGCAAAGATCCCAGCTTGTGTGCACGTAAATGTGTGTTACAGGTTAGAAGTGATAAATAATGATATATCAAAATATGTAAATATGTAATGTAAGAACTTGATAACATGAATTTGAACATATAATTCATACCTTAGCTTATCGTTGTGTTCACACGAGACTTACCTACACCGCGAAACTCTTCATCCATTCTATGATTTATGACCCAAAGAATATGATTTTATGTAATGCTGTTTTCTTTTGTAGTCGCTTGATTTGCAATTAGTGGCAATAGTAACTCAAAATTTGACGAGCAAAACAAGATCTAAAACCCTAGATCTAGAACTCGTTTAGTTCAATGAAACGCGCAACTGAAGGTATCGGTCGATAGAGAATGAAGCGAATCGAAAGAATTAGATAATAATTTAATTGGTAGGGCATAGTAGATAGGTAGTAGTTATTCTTCCAATATTTTTCCATAACACTGATAGAAAATTGATTTCAATAATTAACAGGAAACTGGCACATAAAAAAATGTTTGTATAAGAAAAGTAGGGTAACAGAACTACAGAAGGGTTAAAAGTAAACCTGTTTGATTAGGATAACAGCACACACATCTGGTTTGATATCTGAGAGAAGATTCCCTTCTTTGTTCAGGTTGAGACACATTGCGCAAATCATAGATATTGACATGGCGACCTGCAGTAGCAGCAACTAAACGATGTCCGTTAACAGAGAGAGAACAAACACGATCCATTTGATTGTAAGTTCCGACAAGAGGGCGTTCCTGGCAGCTGGCTCCTCTAGGGTCCCAACACTTAAGGTTCTTGTCCCAACTACCATTGACACCTTGGCTGGTTGCATTCATTGTTATATGCCTTATGCCTTACAATTGAATATTCATTTTAATAAATCTGAGGGTGAGCAAGAACTCAGAATATGAGACGACAAGAAATAAAACAAACAACATGTGATTCATTATCTGCCTCTGAGATTTGGTTGGTTAAAGATTAATCTCCGGTCCTTGTTAAGTTGAAAAAGACACTAAAGAAATGTGACATTAATAAAAGCAAGAAACTTGGATTGTATGATCATCTTGGCTTCTCGAGGGACTCACGGAAATTATCTTGTCAAAAACAAAGTGAATACGCAATTTTCTGAGCAACGCTAGCTCATGATTTCGTGATCAGAAATTCTTCGTCACAAAATTTAATTCTCGGAAATGCAAGGGGTCATTCGTTTATCTGCTCTGCGGATAGCTAATAGACGACTACTTGTTAAGGTTGGTAAGAAGGAAGCCGGTACCTGTCAAGCGGTTTTTGAACACCATCTATCCGCTATAATTTCTCGTTGATAGGAAAAATCCAAGAAGGGGTGAATTAAGTATGAATAGACAGCGTGGCTATCCCAAATTCACAAAAATTTCATGTTAAACTTGTCCACAAAAAATTATAATGGGCAAATGATTACAACAATAGCTTGTCCTGGACCTAATAAGAATTATAATTTTGTTAGGGCATCTCCGACGTTGCCTTCAAATCAGCTTTATCTTCGTATTTGAAGTTAAAGTGTACGGATTTATAAAGCATTACACTGTTTGTCTTCATATTTGAAATCATACAAAGATATTAATTATTTAACCAGCCCCTTCACATCTTCTCTCTCTATATCTCTATCTTATTTTATATCGGTGTCTATGTATTGTTGTGCAGGAGGAATATTAATAATTAATAATTGAAGTAGAAGTTAGAGACATGATTGGAGATGAAACTGTGATGAAAAATAAAAAAGGTGTAAAATGAAGACAAATCAACTTGTAAAATAGAGAAACTATTATAGATTGTTAGAATAATATAAGATCTCGGAAATAGCTATTCTCTAACACCTTGAGATTTTAGAGTAACTGGTTCCTTGACATGGTATCAGAGCTCAGATGACCCAGGTTCGATCACCACCACCCCCAACATTTCTCACATGAGGGACTCGAAATGAACTTTCGAGTGAGGGGGTGTTACAATAATATAAGATCCTGGAAATGACAACATTTCTCACATGAGGGACACGAAATGAGCTTTCGAATGGGGGTGTTAGAATAATATAAGATCCTGGAAAGGGTCATTCTCTAGTACCTTGAGATTTTAGAGTAACCGGTTCCTTGGATGCCTTACAACTTTATAAATAGCATGCCAATGAGCTTAGTATGTACTTCTTTCTATAAGCTGCAAATAATAAGAAATGGAAGTACTTCTTCTGGCAATATTCTTTCTTCCTCTATTTCTGCTTTTCATAAGTAGAATTTACAAGCTAAATCTGCGTCCACCAGGTCCCCGTGGCCTCCCGTTGATCGGAAACATGCACCAGTTTGACACTGCAAACACTCACCTCTACTTGTACAAACTTTCTCAAAAGCACGGCCCTCTCATGTCCTTGAAGCTAGGCACAGTTAAATACCTAGTCATCTCTTCTGCAAGCGCAGCCAGAGAAGTTTTTAAATACCATGATCTTTGTTTTTCGAGCAGGCCAGCTTCTGTTGGCCTGCAGAAGATGTCTTACAAGGGCTTAGACATTGCCTTTGCACCATATAGCTTGTACTGGAGGGAAATGAGAAAAATATGCACCCTCAATCTTTTCAGTTCCAAAAGGTCTCAGTCTTTTCAACCTATTCGTGAACAGGAAGTTGCACGAATGGTCAAAAGTATACGCGATGAAGCTGCTGCTGGTTCCAGCGTTGTAAATTTGAGCGAGACTCTTACAACTCTGACAAGCTCAGTAATATTTAAAATTACTTTTGGAAAAATATATGATGATGAAGAAGAATATGGCGCAATGAATCATAACAAAATGAGCAGTAAAATGAAGTCTTTTCATTGGCTCCTTACTGAAACTCAGGCAATTTTTGCAAGTTTCTTCCTTACAGAATATTTTCCTATAATCGGTCATTTGATTGATAGGCTTAGTGGTGCATGGTCTCGGGTGGAGAAGAGTTCGAATAAAATAGATGCTTTTTATCAACAAGTCATTGATGAGTATCTTCACAGTTCCCCTGCATCTACTCATGAGTGCAGCATACTCGACATCTTACTTCAGATGAAAAAGGATTCATCTGATTTTACGTTTGATCACATCAAAGCAATTTTGATGGTAATCTAATTTTCCCGAAAACAAAATCAAAATCATTTCATGCATCTTAATAGAAATTTAGTTTGGAGTAATTATCTTTAACTTGTTTAGGTTTAGTTCTTTTTGGTATGGTCGATTAAGGAAATTTGAATAATTACGTGTGCAATTACATGTCCGGGGTCACAGAGGCTCTTGAGCCTCGACCTCTGACTAGTAAGAACATACGGGTATCCTTAGTTTAATCCTTTCAAATATTTGTTTGGTATCTGAAGATATACATTAGTCCTGCTGTTTTAATTTATTACTTCTTGGAAAAAGACGACAATTTTGTGCTGACATATGTTTTCGTAATATATGCACAGAATGTTTTAGTTGCAGGATCAGATACGAGTGCAGCAGCTGTTGTATGGGCCATGACTTTGTTAATCAAGAACCCCTCAAAAATGAAGAAAGTGCAGCAGGAGGTTAGAGACATAACAGGAAATAAAGGATTTGTAGACGAAAACGATGTCCAAAAGCTTGTTTATCTTAAAGCAGTAGTGAAGGAGGCAATGAGATGGCACCCCCCTCTTCCACTTCTTCTGCCTTATGAAACCATTGACAAATGTGTGATAAGTGGCTACCAGATTGAAGCTAAAACACGCGTATACGTTAATGCATATGCTATAGGAAGGGATCCGGAGTGTTACGAAGATCCAGACGAGTTTTTACCAGAAAGATTCATGAATAGTAACATTGATTTTAAAGGACACCATTTTGAGCTCATACCATTTGGAGCAGGAAGGAGAATGTGTCCAGGGATATCAATGGGCGTGGCTACGACGGAGCTAGCACTAGCTAATCTTCTCTACTCCTTTAACTGGAAATTGCCTCCTGGTAAAATTAAGGAAGATATTGACATGGCAACTGCGACTGGTTTAACAGTGCACAAGAAGAATCATCTCTGTCTTGTCCCAGTAATTATTAACTAATGTTTTATGTCTTGTGCATGTAGCCTGTTGGCACATAAATGTGTAACAGTGTGGTTATGTTTGGATGATTGTATCAGTATGTTATGTGTGATCCTCGAATAGCCATTTTTATATGTAACTGATGGCAATAACTCTAAAAATAAATTTTTATTGTTATAGTTGCAGAGAATCTTTTTTTTTTATAATAGTTGCAGAGAATCCTTTCTTTACAAATTAAATTTACCATACCCAAGCCCAACACTATTAGAGCATCTCCAACTCGAGGTGCCAATCAAAGTTGTCCATATTGTGAAATTATCAAAGTTGTACACACCCGTCACCTCTTGGTGCAACCTGCCGTATAATCTCTTGTAACCGTAAAATATCTTGGTGTCTAACGGTATCTCCTTTGGAAAGTTCAATCATATTAGAAATTTATTACAGAATTATTGTTTTGACATGATACATATAATCTCTTGTAACCGTAAAATATCTTGGTGTCTAACGGCATCTCTCTTAGAAAGTTCAATCATATTAGAAATTTATTACAGAATTATTGTTTTGACGTGATCCAACGTAAAACCAGACAAATCCAAAAACTTATCAGCAACACAAATACTTCTTTGGCTTATCAGCAACACAAATACTTCTTTAGCTTATCAGCAACATAAACTAAGATTGTATTTCTCCAATCTTAGGTCGTGCTACGCATGGACACTGGAAGCCCACCTTGGACACAGTTTGGATCAACACAAATACTTGTTTGACTTATCAGCAATGTAACTTGTTGCTCAAGGACAAGAGTTCAACCCTAAAGAACTACATTGGGTTTGATTCCTATATAAAGGTAGGTAGGCAATTGACTACATTAATTGGCAAGGGGTTGAGGTTTTCACTCTCTATGCGGGCAGCACGTGTAATCAAATTAATTATTTTTCGAGTATTTTTGGTCGGATTGAGAAGGATAGTCACTAATACATGGTATCTTTGTCGATTCAGCTCCAAAATACCATACAAAGTCACGCTAACGCAGCCGCACCACCACAGTCACGGTTGTAACAGCAGCTCTAAATCCGAGAACCAGGGACTATTCAGTTAGTTATTTCAGCACGGTAATCACGGGGTGTTGTACCCAAATTCCTCTCACAACAGCTATTATTGCTTTGACGTGATCCAACGTAAAATCATACAAATCATTTCTCATCCTAAGTAAGTTGTCGAGGATGCTGCAGTCTTGTGGATCCAGTGTATCTACGAGGATATTCATCAATAAGTTGTTGATAGAAAGCATGTACTAATTTTTTAGACCTCTTCTCCAATCTGGACCATGCACCACTAAGCCTATCAATGAAATAACTTTTGGGGAAGTTTGTTCAAGTAGACGTGAGTGTTTACGTTGTCGAACTGGTGCATGTTTCCGATCAACGGGACCAGGAGGCCACGAGGACCCAGTGGCCTCGCGGCCTCCGATTTATCGCGTAATTTCTGAGGACGTAAAGCAGAAACAAAGGAAGAAAAATTGCAAGAAGAAGAAAGGCTACCATTTTATGCTTTCGAATAAGGTCATTTGGCAAGCTATTTATTCAGCAGTTGAATACTACTTTGTTTCAGCAATTGAGCACCTAGTTCTGCTAGGACAATGTTATGTAGTTTAACATTACTGCATTATTTATCAAAACATTTATCATAAACATGTATCTTGAAGACCTAATCATGTACTGTACTTGGTGTATGGATTTGGAGATAGGACTCGGATTTGTGTATAGTAAGCCGGGCGGGCCGGGCGGGCCGGCTGTGCAGCTCGTGCGGCTCGTCGGGTCGAATAGTAACCCCATTTTGGAATTTTTATAATAGCGGTGGATATTTCTATATTTATATAAACTCATCGCATAAATTAGTTTAAAATTATAAATTTCTGCATTTATCATGTGTTTCGGGTTATCTAGCATTATTCTTATTATATATATTGAATTTACAACAATACAATAAATTTAATATCTCAATTTTAATAATACTATATATATATTATTTGTTAAAAAAAAATATATTTATTATATCATAATTTTTATAATTATTTATATTTAAATTAATATATTATTTTAGTTTTAATAAATAATTATATATATTTCAATAAAAAAAATATAAAGATTAATCAAAAATCGAATCAATCGAATATTTTATAGACGATTAATTAATTGAATCGGGGATTTTTAAAACAGTCTTATTATTAGACGAAATTTTAATATTCACATATTACCTCTTCATTTCATTTTGTTTAACCGTTTACCTTAATCGAACTCCGGATTTATTTCTCAGTTCATTCCAATTAAACAAAAATATAAAAAAAAATACATCAACTGCTTCATCTCATACTTTCACATACACAAAACTCAATCTCGTTTTATAAATCGATATAATTTTAAATTGTTTGAATGATTTCTATACTTCTACTGACAGGTAATTCTCAATTCCTGTAATAGATCACCGTTGTAATTTTATTATATTTTTTTTTTATTTTGTTTGTGCCTGCAATATGTTCGACGAAATGTGTGAATGAAAATTTAAGCAAATTACTAAAATGTAGCTAACTATAAATATTTCGAGCTCGAGTTTGAACACGTTTAACTAGAATTGGCTTAGCTGGAGTTTCGACGACTTTATCGAAAAATTTACCGGTTTAGGTGTTTTGTTTGTTGTTAATAATAGAATACATTATACAGCTTCCGTGATGATGAATGTTGTACATTTATCATCGAATGATTTACGTATATGATCGAGGAAATTTCGATGTATTTGTTTAATTAATGCGTGGAGCGTGTGGCGTAGTTGTTTAGATAAGAATTTTAATTTGATCAGAATGCTGGTTTTAGTTTAGAAGCACATTTTGTGTTTGTTTGAAGTAAGTTCAAAGCCTCAGCGTGTTGATGAGCGTTGGTTATTTAGTTAATATGATTAAGATTTTTTATGCCTTTATAAGTATTGTAATCTGCTAAGTACTGAATGAACCTAATAAAATTGATTCAACGAGTCTATAGATTCTCTCTTCTTTTATGGTTTATGATCCAATTATATTCATATTTTCTGTGATCCGCCAAACTTAGCTATTCTTATTGTTCGATTCCGTGAATGTTTGTTTTTTTATTGTTAGCCTATATTGTGTTCTGCATCATTTCGTATAATTTCCAAGTGTACATCATGTTCGTTTTAGTAATTGTATGTTATAGGTGATGTTATTAAATACTCATATCTTTATGGTAGCTGAATTAATATATGTTTTGTGTGCTAGTAATATGAACGCATACATTTTAGCAGAAGCGTTTCTATTTTTAGGCTTCTTTTATGTCTGCATTTTGATATCCCATCATTATATATATGTATATTTGTTCTGTACAGTTCTTTTTTGACAACAAGACGCGAGAGGAATGACTCATATTCTTGATCTACCCCACGGATCGCTTGTTCGTGCCAATGCAAGATTTCACAGTTTGACTAAATATTCGGTTATTTTGCCTCAATATCAATCCTTGTTACATCGTGGAAAACATGCTACGTCTCAACAATGTCAAGGTGTTTATTCTTTGCCAAGAGTTTGTTAAAACTGATTAGTCAGTACTCAGTACTTATTTAGTTTATATGTTAATTGCCTCGTATGATTCTAAATTTCTAATTGATTCATTAAATTGATCCCTTAGCAAGTAGTACGAAGCGGGTTGATTATGTTGAGTTGCATTCATCTCCGGATAAGGTAATTGCACTATAATGGCTTTATAATCTTGTTTTAAGGGCGACTCCTGGTTCCATTTACAAATTAGATCTACCATTCCATCAAATATGGGGGATGCTGATTTTTTAGTATTAATTGGTCATCTCAAAGATATAGGATACAACATCTTTGAGTTATTCAGACTTGCACTTTTGCGTATCATATATATTCACATCATGTCAACTAAGATTTGAAAGATGAGCTTTTCCTCTTGGCACTGAAGTTTCTTTTCTCTGTTGTGGACATTTAATTCAGGTCAAGATACAGGGTGAAGCAAACTTCAATATCTTACCGTGCGTGCAAACTCTCAGAGATTTCCCCGAAGATCTTTCTGCAAAAATCGTCATGGTTAGAATTGAAATTGATGTCTTGCTAAGGGCGAAACAAGACCAGAATACTTCGGCAGCGAGTTGTAAGCTATCCACCATCAGATACCTTTATAGATCTGATGCTAAAATAATTCTTCTGGGTAATTGGAGTGTGACATTTGATTCGGAAGTTCCTACAGTAGAATTTGTTGCAGGTATATTTGGTAGAGGTCATCTTGCTTCACATCTGTTTTACAGACTATGTATTATCTTACACTACTGTCTTGAGCAATGTCTAATAACTGAACCGCTCTTCAATTTTTCAGAATATCTTTCTTTTCTTCTCCAATTTAAAGTGCTCCCTGTAAAATTGGTCCCTGATAACATGCAACCTCATATGGAACACAACAAAGAATCTGTTCTTCTTCTCGACAATCTTTCTCTCTTCAAAGAGGAGCGTGCAAATTGTTCAAAATTTTCCAATTATCTGTCATTAGGGGTTGATATTTTTGTGAACGACGCATTTTCCCAGTGTCATAGAATTCTTGCATCAACTGTTGGTGTTGCTAACTTTTGCTGTTCGTGTATTGCTGGTTTCCACTTTGAGGCGGATCTCTGTAAACTGAAGGAGGCTTTCAGTTGCAGTAAAAAACCGTATGTTGCCATTGTATGATTCTAGCCTTTATAGACATCAAAATTTATTTTGCTTATCATTTTGTCCTTTTAGTACTATTTTAAACTTTTCTTTAGTTTTATCATTTACTCTTTCACTTATACTTTGCCAAAAAAAATAGATTGGGGGAGGTAATCTCTTTGAGAAAGCAGCTGCCTTGAAGTCTGTAGCTTCTTTCTGTGATGGTTTGGTATTTGTTGGAAATATGGCATTTCAGCTGATGAATGCCCTCGGAATGCCTGTTCCAATGAAATTGGTAGAGAAAAGGGCAGTTAGAGAAGCTCTTGGTATAATCCAGTACACAAAAGCTAGAAGCATATCTCTTCTACTTCCGAAGGATTTTTGGTGCAGAAATGATAATTCTCAAATGGAGATATTTTCTGCCGATTGTATACCTGACAGTAAGATTACAAAATCTAGAATATTACTCGTATAAAATACAGAATTTGAAATAGTTGGGAGTGGCATCCTGGTGATTGTGTTTATATGTGATCCAAGAGTTGTGAGCATTTTTCATTAGTATGATAAAGTGCAATATTTTTTGTTTGCATGATATTGCATTTTTATAGAAATTGTAATAAAAGATGGAGACTGAACATGGATTAAGTCAAATGACTGAAATAAGAAGTATTAGAAAGAATGTCAAGTCTCAGTTTGAAGAAGTGAATCTAAAAGAAGTATACTTGAGATTGAAATATGGAAATTGAGAATAATGAGAAGTTCCATTAGAGACTAGAGTCTATTTGAGATGGGCAGAAAGATGAGAGAAAAAGCGAGTCCTTTCTAATGTCATCCGAAGTTGTTGATTAATGTTGCTGTTTAGTTCTATGAAACCGGTTTTTTGTCTCTAAAGCCCTCAGTTATGTGGAGTTACAAACAAGTTTCATATCTGATCTGGTCTATAACTCCAAATAAGAACATGCTTCTTGATGGTAAATGTGTCTTCCATGTGATATATTACCATAATTCTTAACACTGTTGGGTACTTTAGTTAATATTTACTCATTTATTACATTGTTTAAATTGTCTGAGGTCTAGAAGTATCTTGGGCTTTACTGATATTTAACTTAAAATTAGGTTGGTCACCTGTTGATGTTGGGCCAAATTCAATGGAAGAAATTACATCCTTGCTTTCTATGTGTAAGGTAGATTCTTAAATTACCTTATGTATTGGGTGTATTTTATTTTGCCATGAGTATAGTTCTTTCAACTGAAATTCAGTCGAGAAGTGAGATCCTAACTGGTGGAGCAAAAGTCGGTATAGATTTAGTTAAAATGAAATATGAATTTGACAGTAGCGACCTGTGATATCAGTTTGTATATATCACCCTCCACAAAGTACGCAATTGGTTGCCACAAATAAAGTTATAATTTTGTGTTTCTATCTGAAACAAAAAAAAATTGCAAGAAGTAGAAGATATCTTTACAATTTATTTTTAAAAAAAACTGCAGCATTTTCTTTTTCTTCACAAGGAGTTCTTCATTTTCCTTGTATCAGGAGCAGGATGTCTGACAAAATTTTCCAAGTGTCTTTCTTTATTGTCTATTTAATGGCCGGTATTATATGGAGGGGAGAGATACACTAAAATAAAAGTATTTGATACACTAAAATAGAAGTATTTGTTATTCTGTCTACATAAACTACTTGTAGTTTCTCTATTGAGCGAAATAATGGAGGTGATTATCTTGTCTAGTTGTACCTTGTAAAATAAATATCTCATTAATAAATTTCAAATGTGTAGCAGTTGACACAAAATACAACGAGATTCTTTCTGATTGTGTTATTAAAAGTGATTATATGCTGGTATACTTGGTGTTGTAATTTTCAGACTTACTGCATACATCCATCTATACTCTGCTATAATAACCGGAATGGGGTATAATTTGGTTCAAGTTTCAACTGTTATCCCCTAATTTTTATTATTAAATAAATAAATAGTGTCATATATCCGCTAAACTACTAAATTGTTAAACTACTAGATATAGTCTGCTACTCTGCTTATCCTACTAAACTACGAACACAACTTATCCTATTATTAAAAAATAAATAAATAGTATTATATAACCACTAAACTACTAAATTCTTAAACTACTAAATTCTTAAACTACTACGTAGTCTACTTATCCTACTAAACAACGATCACATGTTATCCTATTATTTTTCTGTATAAATTTATAATTATTATATATTTATATTAATATTTTAAAATTATAATATGACGGGATAAATAAAAATTTTAAATATTAACGGGAACCTGTGCATCGCACGGGATCTATATGTTAAAAGCAAAAGTGGTGCTTTGATTGATAGTTCATCTATGCATCACAATTTTCTTATTTTTCCTCAATTAAGACTCTTATAGCATTCCAAACAGTAGGTTATAAATTTATAAATTTATAGCATTCCTTTTGCTGTGTGTATTTTCCTCTTTTTTTTTTCTCTGAACCCCTCTGATTCTAAAAAATGTACATATTTCAGAAAATTTTCTGGATTGGTCCTGTTCAATTTGACCCATCATGTCAGAATACTAGTGGAACATATGATTTTGCACAGATGCTTGATACACGGAGCAGAGAGAACTGTGACATTACTGTTGCTGGTGATGTGGCATGTAAAGCAGTAATGGTAGCCTCTCAGTCACAACCAGCTTGTTATTTGATTGAGAGTCCCTCGGTTATATGGGAGTATCTGAGAGGCAGAAATCTTCCTGGGGTCATGGCCTTAGATAGAGTAAGAAATACGTACTTCTAATCTTAAGCGTAAGTTACTAGAATTTGTGGGTGGGGATTTATGCAAAATAAATGTAAAAAAAGGGGCTGTTTCTAATCAAATTGGATCTTCAGGTTTATTTTAAATTACATCCCTAACTAATAGCTTTATGCAGGCATATCCTTTTAAGATCGAATGGGACACAATGTATAAGGATCCAGCTCTACCACTTTTAGTTGATATAGGCAGTGGTAGTTCTTCATTTTTGTTTCTCTATTTTTTTTCCATTGCGCGTAATATATAAATAATTAACACAGGTATCTCTTTCGTTTAGGTTTATTATTTTTTCCGTTGAATGTGTACCTCCCCTCCTCCTTCTAGCTATTTCTTGATAGTTTTTAGCGTATAAAGCCAATTAGATTGACTATTCCGTGTCACTACTGATCGGGTATCTAATTTAGCTTACTGTAGTACATATTACCCAGTCATGACATCTAAGCCCTTGATGAAAGGTGTAACTGGGTTCAGTTTAAGGCTCAATACTCTTTCTTCTAAAGCCTTTCTTGTCGAAAAATCTTTCTTGATATCTGAGGAGTATACACCTATATGAGTCAGTTTGGGGTATCAATATTTCTTCATAATTAGTTTGGATATTTATTTCCTAGCTTGACTATACCAATTAAGAATAGTCAACAAAGTTGTGATAGTTTCCCAGCTCTGCTGTTACAGTATGCTTCCTGCTTGTTGATATTTTATGTCTTGCCCAAAAAAATTATACTATTATGATTTTTTCCCACTTCTAAAATTAACAGGGAATGGGTTGTTTATCTTTAGAATGGCACCAAGGAGGAAGGATTTGAATTATCTTGGTCTTGATATTAATAAAAAGGTATTCTTTTGGTATTACCTTTTCAATAAAATATTTTGTCCCACTTTTAAACTTTCACGCTATTTGATATTAATATTTACTACCTTTTCAGCTTGTTGACCGTTGCGTAAACACAGTTCATCAATCTGGAATAAGAAATGTGTATGTGATGCATTTGCTGCTTGAAGTTGGATTACCTCTCTTCATCGATCTACATGTTCTCTATCAGAATAAAAAACTAGATTCTTGCCTTCTTGTTTTACAAGCTTATCTATCTATTTATTTATTTATTTATTTAGCGACAGTGGGAAATTTGTCATACTCGTAGCTCTACATTTTTATTTTTGTGACTGCTTAATTATAGATACACTATCTTGAAATAACCTATTTATCTTTACCTTGTGTGTGTGTGAGTGTTTGTGTTCATCTATTTATAGAAAGACCGGTATATTGAACAACTTGGCCTGCCTTATTAAACCCTACTTGTTAAACAGACCGATAATTTTGGATCATCAAAGGCAGAATTATCTCTAAAGCCAATCACTGACAATGTCTCTACTCATTTGATGTTGTCAAGTGCAATGCAGATTTATTGACAATATCTCTATTTCTTTATTTTCCTTCTGCTTGTTTAACTTAATTCTTATATATTTCTGGCAGAAATTTCCTTGCAACAAATGCAACATCTACATTTCGGTCCATTGTGTCCAGTTATCCGGGAGAATTAGTTCTAGTATCAATTCAGGTACAATACTGTTGCCGTCACTATTACTTTATTGCATCTCTGTTAGATGCATCATGCATGCTATAATTACTAACGGCTATTTCATTATAATATTCCAGGAACACCGCCATTTATGACCATAGAATTTGTAGCCCTGACAATTTGTTTGCAAAGTAATGCGTATACAATCCATGTTCCGACATTTTGTTGACAGATTTAGCAAAAATAAAATGTTGACATATATAGCTATAAGATCTTTCTAGAGTGATATTACTGGTGTTAATCTCCGCAGCATGAGATAAGAACCATTATATGTTCTTTGTTTCAGCAGTACTGGTGGGTTTTCCTATTATTATATACTGCTTTGTTTCTAGAATAGATTCACTCTATCTGAAACTCGATTCATCTTTGCTGTAGTGTCCAATTCCTGATTTTCGCAGACCAGAACATAGATGGCAACTGCTGCAAAGATCATTAGTTGAAGCAATAGTAGATTTGCTGGCATATGATGGAAAGGTATTGGACAAACTTTGGAGTGAAGCTCCATAATAAAACATGTCATTTTTTCGTCTTTGCTAGATTTTGTATTTTTGCACTTTAATGTTGATCCACCAATATGTTTATTCCTGGAAATTCGACATTCCTAAAAGTCATGGTTAACCAATACAGCAGTTTTTGACATTCCTATAAGCCATTACTAGATTAGCTTGTACTGGTACTGTATTGCAGAAAAACTCACGGGTTCATGAGATTGTAGGTGTTTCTTCAGTCGGACATAAAGGAGGTGGTTTTAAGGATGAAAGAACAATTTGCAGTTCACGGAAAAGGCAAGCTTCACGTTGAGAACGGGGTAGAATGGCTGGAGGAAAACCCATTCGGAGTCCGTTCAGATTGGGAAGATCATGTTTTAGATCGAGGAGCCCTTATGTACAGGTTATTGCTATCAAAACCTTCATTCAAAAACTAAATAAATGTAAAAAATCATGTTACGAAGCATATGATAGAGTTTTAACACCTGGAAATTTATATATTTTTGTCAATCTTATTCCTAGGCTCCATCCTTTTTGTTCTTGTTCACCAGATTGGTCTAACCTTCCTACTGATATTTTGGAATCTGTTATATTAAAGATGAATTGTTTTGACATTATTCGTTTCAAACACGTATGTCGTTCTTGGAAACTAGCTGTTTCGAATTCCTGTCTTATTTATAACCCCTCTTCACAACCACCATTTTTGATGTTGTCGACAACAGACAACAAGGGGATGTTTTTACAATCTTGTTCATCAGAAACTACACCGTGAGTTCAATAATTTATGGGGTGATTTAGATATTTACTGTACTAGTTGGTAACGGCCCCGAAATTAAAAGTAGTATCAAGTTATTATTTGCATAAAATTAAATATCATAATTCGTGCGAAATATAAATCGATTATTTAAAAGTACGACACTTGAATGTACACTAATAAATAACAATTGAAGTGAAAAAAAATACAGAGCGTAGAAGTTAATTTATGTTAGTTGAGATTTAATTACATAGTGAGTAACAAGAGCATAAAAGTTAATTTATGTTAGTTGAGATTTAATTACATAGTAACAAGATTTGGTACATCTGTGTGTTATGTCCGCTTTCGGTCATCGGCCCTAAACAGGTCCCTATATGTGTTATGACGCGAGATTGTAGGAAGCGTCTGGAGCCGGTCGAGATTTACGTGACTAATTGGCTGAAGGTCTGACTTTATCATGGGCTTGGGCTGTACGGGTCGAAGAACCCTAACCCTAACTTATGTGACTTGTTCCCAAGAACTACGTGAGCCTTGATCCCTATAAATAGAGTATGTAGGCACTGTATGAGACATGTGTGGACACTTGATAAAAAATAACAAAAAAACCATGTTCTTTCTTGAGGAGACAATATACAAGCTAAGCCACCACAATACACAACCTTCCTCCTCCCTCAAAACACCATCCTTGATCTTTATTCCGGCCAATAACCTCCAAAACACTGTTATACGAAATTCTCCCTATAACATTTGGTGCTAGAAGGAGGGTCTCTTTCATTATTCGTAGAGGACATAAAATATTCAAAAAATTATACACATTGGGTTTGGGGTTTACAGTAATGGACACGAGGGGTCGACTGTGAAAAAAAATCACATGATTAATTTTTCAAAGTTGGAAAAATGGTACGGCGGTACAAGCGGAACAAGACGGCGGCTGCTAACAAAGAACAGAGTAAAAAAATAGGACTCAGCGGTAGAAGAATGAAGTCATCACAAGGCCAACGGATGATTTACGTGGACAAAGTGAAATCAAAGCAAAAAAAAACGGAGCCAAACTCTGCTGGAAATTGGAAAATTAAGTGGAGTCCCCATCGGAGAATAGAAAAACAATGACTTGCCTTCCGCTTCAGCCCAAATGCTCGGCAAAATACAAAGATAAGTCTTCTGAATTTTTATTTAATTTTTCCTGCAATTAAATATATTTGTTGTTCGAATATCATGTGATGCATGCATGAATATTATGTCTTTAATTATTTTTTAAAAGAAAAATATTTAGTGATAAAATTCGTGTGAGTCACATATTTTTATGATTGTAAAATTATTGCGCCATTCTACCCCCTACGAGGATTATTCGGAAACCGAATTTCATTCGTTTCAGCTCTGATTCACTTACGGACGACCCTGAATGGACGCGAATACAATTTCATAAATCCATAGGGACATATTATGAAAAGATATCCAAAAAAACGGTCGCCTCAATTTTTGCTCCATACCTCGTGTACTACCTTCTATGAGGATTATTCAGAAACCGAGTTTCATTCGTGTCAGCTCCGATTCACTTCCGGACGAACTCAAATGAACGCAAATGCAATTTCATAAATCCATAGGGACAAATTATGAAAAGAAATCCAAAAAAGCGGCCGCCTCAATTTTTGCTCCATATCTCGTGTACTACACCCTACAAGGATTATTCGGAAATCGAGTTCCATTCGTTTGAGCTCCGATTCACTTCTAGACGACCCCGAATGGACGCGAATGCAATTTCATAAATCCATAGGGACAAATTATGAAAAGATATAAAAAAACGGGCCGCCTCAATTTTTGCTCCATACCTCGTGTACTACCCCTACGAGGATTATTCGGAAACGGAGTTCCATTCGTTTCAGCTCCGATTCACTTCCGGACGACCCCGAATAGACGCGAATGCAATTTCCTAAATCCATAAGGACAAATTATGAAAAGAAATCCAAAAAAGCGGCCGCCTCAATTTTTGCTCCATACCTCGTGTACTATCCCCTACGAGGATTATTCGGAAACCGAGTTCCATTCGTTTCAGCTCCGATTCACTTCCGGACGATCCCGAATGGACGCGAATGCAATTTCATAAATCCACTGGGAAAATTTATGAAAAGAAATCCAAAAAAGCGGCCGTCTCAATTTTTGCTCCATACCTCGTGTACTACCCCCTATGAGGATTATTCAGAAACCGAGTTTCATTCGTTTCAGCTCCGATTCACTTCCGGACGATCTCGAATGGACGCGAATGCAATTTTATAAATCCATAGGGACAAATTATGAAAAGAAATCCAAAAACGCGGCCGCCTCAATTTTTGCTCCATACCTCGTGTACTACACCCTACGAGGATTATTCGGAAATCGAGTTCCATTCGTTTTAGCTCCGATTCACTTCTGGACGACCCCGAATGGATGCGAATGCAATTTCATAAATCCATAGGGACAAATTATTAAAAGATATCCAAAAAACGGGCTGCCTCAATTTTTACTCCATACCTCGTGAACTACCCTTACGAGGATTATTCGGAAACCGAGTTCCATTCCTTTCAACTCCGATTCACTTCCGGAAGACCCCGAATGGACGCGAATGCAATTTCATAAATCCATAAGGACAAATTATGAAAAGAAATCCATTTTTACTCCATACCTCGTGTACTACCCCCTACGAGTATTATTCGGAAACCGAGTTCCATTCGTTTCAGCTCCGATTCATTTCCGGACGATCCCGAATGGACGCAAATGCAATTTCATAAATCCATAAGGAAAAATTATGAAAAGAAATCCAAAAAAACGGCCGCCTCAATTTTTTCTCCATACCTCGTGTACTACCCCTACGAGGATTATTCGGAAATCGAGTTCCATTCGTTTCATCTCCGATTCACTTCCAGACGACCCCGAATAGAAACGAATGCAATTTCATAAATCCATAGGGACAAATTATGAAAAGAAATCCAAAAAAGCGGCCGCCTCAATTTTTGCTCCATACCTCGTGTACCACACCCTACGAGGATTATTTGGAAATCGAGTTCCATTCGTTTTAGCTCCGATTCTTTTCTATACGACCCCGAATGGACGCGAATGCAATTTCATAAATCCATAGGGACAAATTATGAAAAGATATCCAAAAAACGGGTCGCCTCAATTTTTGCTCCATACCTCGTGTACTACCCCTACGAGGATTATTCGGAAATCGAGTTCCATTCGTTTTAGATCCGATACATTTCTGGACGACCCCGAATGGAAGCGAATGCAATTTCATAAATCCATAAGGAGAAATTATTAAAAGATATCCAAAAAACGGGTCGCCTCAATTTTTGTTTCAAACCTCGTGTACTACCCCCTACGAGGATTATTCGGAAACCGAGTTCCATTCGTTTCAGCTCCGATTCACTTCCGGAAGACCCCGAATGGACGTGAATGTAATTTCATAAATCTATAAGGACAAATTATGAAAAGAAATCCATTTTTACTCCATACCTCGTGTACTACCCCCTACGAGTATTATTCGGAAACCGAGTTCCATATGTTTCAGCTCCGATTCATTTCCGGACGATCCCGAATGGACGCGAATGCAATTTTATAAATCAATAAGGACAATTTATGAAAAATATCCAAAAAAGCGGCTGCCTCAATTTTTGCTCCATATCTCGTGTACTACCCCCTACGAGGATTATTCGGAAACTGAGTTCATTCGTTTCATCTCCGATTCACTTCCGGACGACCCCGAATAGACGCGAATGCAATTTCATAAATCCATAAGGACAAATTATGAAAAGAAATCCAAAAAAGCGGCTGGCTCAATTTTTGCTCCATACCTCGTGTACTACCCCCTACGAGGATTATTCGGAAACCGAGTTGATTCGTTTCAGCTCCGATTCACTTCCGGACGATCCCGAATGGACGCGAATGCAATTTCATAAATTCACAGGGAAAAATTATGAAAAGAAATCCAAAAAAGCGGCCGCCTCAATTTTTGCTCAATACCTCGTGTACTACCCCCTATGAGGATTATTCAGAAACCGAGTTTCATTCGTTTTAGCTCCGATTCACTTCTGGACGATCTCGAATGGACGCGAATGCAATTTTATAAATCCATAGGGACAAATTATGAAAAGAAATCCAAAAAAGCGGCCGCCTCAATTTTTGTTTCATACCTCGTGTACAACACCCTACGAGGATTATTTGGAAATCGAGTTCCATTCGTTTTAGCTCCGATTATTTTCTAGACGACCCCGAATGGACGCGAATACAATTTCATAAATCCATAGGGACAAATTATGAAAAGATATCCAAAAAACGGGTCGACTCAATTTTTTCTCCATACCTCGTGTACTACCCCCTACGAGGATTATTCGGAAACCGAGTTCATTCGTTTCAGCTCCGATTCACTTCCGGACGATCCCGAATGGACGAGAATGTAATTTCATAAATCCATAGGGACAAATTATGAAGAGAAATCCAAAAAAGCGGCCGCCTCAATTTTTGCTCCATACCTCGTGTACTACCCCCTACGAGGATTATTCGAAAATCGAGTTCCATTCGTTTCAGCTCCAATTCACTTCCGGACGACCCCGAATGGACGCGAATGCAATTTCATAAATCTATAAGGACAAATTATGAAGAGAAATCCAAAAAAGCGGCCGCCTCAATTTTTGCTCCATACCTCGTGTACTACCCCTTACGAGGATTATTCAGAAATCGAGTTCATTCGTTTGAGCTCTGATTCACTTCCGCTCCGATTCACTTCCGGACGATCACACTTTTTGCTCCATACCTCGTGTACTATCCCCTATGAGGATTATTTGGAAACCGAGTTCATTCGTTTCCGCTCCGATTCACTTCCGGACGATCCGGAATGGACGAGAATGCAATTTCATAAATCCATAGGAACAAATTATGAAAAGATATCCAAAAAACGGGCCGACTCAATTTTTGCTCCATACCTCGTGTACTACCCCCTACGAGGATTATTCGGAAACCGAGTTCCATTCGTTTTAGCTACGATTCACTTCCGTACGACCCCGAATGGACGCGAATGTAATTTCATAAATCTATAAGCACAAATTATGAAAAGAAATCCAAAAGAGCGGCCGCCTCAATTTTTGCTCCATACCTCGTGTACGACCCCCTACGAGGATTATTCGGAAATCGAGTTCCATTCGTTTGAGCTTCGATTCACTTCCAGACGACCCCAAATGGACGCGAATACAATTTCATAAATCCATAGGGAAAAATTATGAAAAGATATCCAAAAACGGGCCGCCTCAGATTTTGCTCCATACCTCGTGTACTACCCCCTACGAGGATTATTCGGAAACCGAGTTTATTCATTTCAGCTCCGATTCACTTCTGGACGATTCCGAATGGACGAGAATGCAATTTCATAAATCCATAGGGACAAATTATGAAAACATATCCAAAAAACGGGTTGACTCAATTTTTGCTCCATACCTCGTGTACTACCCCCTACGAGGATTATTCGGAAACCGAGTTCCATTCGTTTCAACTACGATTCACTTCCGGACGACCCCGAATGTAAGCGAATGCAATTTCATAAATCTATAAGGACAAATTATGAAGAGAAATCCAAAAAAGCGGCCGCCTCAATTTTTGCTCCATACCTCGTGTACCCCCCTACGAGGATTATTCGGAAACCGAGTTCCATTCGTTTCAGCTCCGATTCACTTCCGGACGACCCCGAATGGAAGCGAATGCAATTTCATAAATCCATAGGGACAAATTATGAAAAGATATCCAAAAAACGGGCCACCTCAATTTTTGCTCCATACCTCGTGTACTACCCCCTACGAGGATTATTCGGAAACCGAGTTCCATTCGTTTCAGCTCCGATTCACTTCCGGACGACCCCGAATGGACGCGAATGCAATTTCATAAATCCATAAGGACAAATTATGAAAAGAAATCCAAAAAAGCGGCTGCCTCAATTTTTGCTCCATACCTCGTGTACTACCCCCTACGAGGATTATTCGGAAATCGAGTTTCATTCGTTTTAGCTCCGATTCACTTCCGGACGGTTCCAAATGGACGCGAATACAATTTCATAAATCCATAGGGACAAATTATGAAAAAAAATCCAAAAAACGGGCCGACTCAATTTTTGCTCCATACCTCGTGTACTACCCCCTACGAGGATTATTCGGAAACCGAGTTCCATTCGTTTTAGTTACGATTCACTTCCGGACGACCCCGAATGGACGCGAATGTAATTTCATAAATCTATAATGACAAATTATGAAAAGAAATCCAAAAAAGCGGCCGGCTCAATTTTTGCTCCATACCTCGTGTACTACCCCTACGAGGATTATTCGGAAATCGAGTTCCATTAGTTTTAGCTCCGATTCACTTCCGGACGACCCCAAATGGACGCGAATACAATTTCATAAATCCATAGGTACAAATTATGAAAATATATCCAAAAAACGGGCCGCCTCAATTTTTGCTCCATACCTCGTGTACTACCCCCTACGAGGATTATTCGAAAACAGAGTTCCATTCGTTTCAGCTCCGATTCACTTCCGGACGACCCCGAATGGAAACGAATGCAATTTCATAAATCTAGAGGGACAAATTATGAAAAGATATCCAAAAAACGGGCCGTCTCAATTTTTGCTCCATACCTCGTGTAATACCCCCTACGAGGATTATTCGGAAACCGAGTTCCATTCGTTTCAGCTCCGATTCACTTCCGGACGACCCCGAATGGACGCGAATGCAATTTCATAAATCCATAGGGACAAATTATGAAATAATATCCAAAAAACGGGTCGCCTCAATTTTTGCTCCATACCTCGTGTACTACCCCCTACGAGGATTATTTGGAAACCGAGTTCCATTCGTTTCAGCTCCGATTCACTTCCGGATGACCCCGAATGTACGCGAATGCAATTTCATAAATCCATAGGGACAAATTATGAAAAGATATCCAAAAAACGGGCCGCCTCAATTTTTTCTCCATACCTCGTGTAGGACCCCCTACGAGGATTATTCGGAAACCGAGTTCATTCGTTTCAGCTCCGATTCACTTCCGGACGATCCCGAATGGACGAGAATGCAATTTCATAAATCCATAGGGACAAATTATGAAGGGAAATCCAAAAAAGCGGCCGCCTCAATTTTTGCTCCATACCTCGTGTACTACCCCCTACGAGGATTATTCGGAAACCGAGTTCCATTCGTTTCAGCTCCGATTCACTTCCGGACGACCCCGAATGGACGCGAATGCAATTTCATAATTCTATAAGGACAAATTATGAAGATAAATCCAAAAAAGCGGCCACCTCAATTTTTGCTCCATACCTCGTGTACTACCCCTTACGAGGATTATTCAGAAATCGAGTTCATTCGTTTCAGCTCTGATTCACTTCCGGACGATCCCGAATGGACGAGAATGCAATTTCATAAATCCATAGGAACAAATTATGAAAAGATATCCAAAAAACGGGCCGACTCAATTTTTGGTCCATACCTCGTGTACTACCCCCTACGAGGATTATTCGGAAACCGAGTTCCATTCGTTTTAGCTACGATTCACTTCCGTACGACCCCGAATGGACGCGAATGTAATTTCATAAATCTATAAGGACAAATTATGAAAAGAAATCTAAAAAAGCGGCCGCCTCAATTTTTGCTCCATACCTCGTGTACGAAATTGAACAAAAGCGAGGAGCGAAGGCCGCAATAGCCATTATTTTCACTCTTTTTTAAATAAAAGAGACCGCCCTTGATCTGCTACCTCTCCACTTTCAATCTGATTTGGAAACGGTCCTTCATTTGGTACATATGGACTAGTAACTGACACATGAGCGTCTCTATCTCGACCAAAGTTTCATGTCTCGCTCGATAGCAACAGCCAAACCCTTTTCTTTGTCAGCTCGATCTGCTCTTTTTCTTGTAGAGGAATGTGGAGCAAGGACTCTCACAAAGATAGAACGGATCGCGATTGCTCTGTCACTTCATTTTTTTATAAAGTGAGAAGCCATACCTTGCCACATGAAACTGGGTATGACAATACCATTCTTATCCCGCCCCCCAGCCCCAGACCCTCTACGAGGATTATTCGGAAATCGAGTTTCATTCGTTTTAGCTCCGATTCACTTCCGGACGACCCCAAATGGACGCGAATACAATTTCATAAATCCATAGGGACAAATTATGAAAAGATATCCAAAAACGGGCCGCCTCAATTTTTGCTCCATACCTCGTGTACTACCCCCTACGAGGATTATTCGGAAACCGAGTTTATTCATTTCAGCTCCGATTCACTTCCGGACGATTCCGAATGGACGAGAATGCAATTTCATAAATCCATAGGGACAAATTATGAAAAGATATCCAAAAAACGGGTCGACTCAATTTTTGCTCCATACCTCGTGTACTACCCCCTACGAGGATTATTCGGAAACCGAGTTCCATTCGTTTCAGCTCCGATTCACTTCCGGACGACCCCGAATGTACGCGAATGCAATTTCATAAATCTATAAGGACAAATTATGAAGAGAAATCCAAAAAAGCGGTCGCCTCAATTTTTGCTCCATACCTCGTGTACTACCCCCTACGAGGATTATTCGGAAACCGAGTTCCATTCGTTTCAGTTCCGATTCACTTCCGGACGACCCCGAATGGAAGTGAATGCAATTTCATAAATCCATAGGGACAAATTATGAAAAGATATCCAAAAAATGGGCCACCTCAATTTTTGCTCCATACCTCGTGTACTACCCCCTACGAGGATTATTCGGAAACCGAGTTCCATTCGTTTCAGCTCCGATTCACTTCCGGACGACCCCGAATGGACGCGAATGCAATTTCATAAATCCATAGGGACAAATTATGAAAAGATATCCAAAAAACGGGCCGACTCAATTTTTTCTTCATACCTCGTGTACTACCCCCTACGAGGATTATTCGGAAACCGAGTTCCATTAGTTTTAGCTCCGATTCACTTCCGGACGACCCCGAATGGACGCGAATGCAATTTCATAAATCCATAGGGACAAATTATGAAAAGATATCCAAAAAACGGGCCGCCTCAATTTTTGCTCCATACCTCGTGTACTACCCCATACGAGGATTATTCGGAAACCGAGTTCATTCGTTTCAGCTCCGATTCACTTCCGGACGATCCCGAATGTACGAGAATGCAATTTCATAAATCCATAGGGACAAATTATGAAGAGAAATCCAAAAAAGCGGCCGCCTCAATTTTTGCTCCATACCTCGTGTACTACCCCCTACGAGGATTATTCGGAAACCGAGTTCCATTCGTTTCAGCTCCGATTCACTTCCGGACGACCCCGAATGGACGCGAATGCAATTTCATAAATCTATAAGGACAAATTATGAATAGAAATCTAAAAAAGCGGCCGCCTCAATTTTTGCTCCATACCTCGTGTACTACCCCTTACGAGGATTATTCAGAAATCGAGTTCATTCGTTTCAGCTCTGATTCACTTCCGGACGATCCCGAATGGACGAGAATGCAATTTCATAAATCCATAGGAACAAATTATGAAAAGATATCCAAAAAATGGGCCGACTCAATTTTTGGTCCATACCTCGTGTACTACCCCCTACGAGGATTATTCGGAAACCGAGTTCCATTCGTTTTAGCTACGATTCACTTCCGTACGACCCCGAATGGACGCGAATGTAATTTCATAAATCTATAAGGACAAATTATGAAAAGAAATCTAAAAAAGCGGCCGCCTCAATTTTTGCTCCATACCTCGTGTACGAAATTGAACAAAAGCGAGGAGTGAAGGCTGCAATAGCCATTATTTTCACTCTTTTTTAAATAAAAGAGACCGACCTTGATCTGCTACCTCTCCACTTTCAATCTGATTTGGAAACGGTCCATCGTTTAGTACATGTGGACTAGTAACTGACACAGGAGCGTCTCTATCTCGACCAAAGTTTCATGTCTCGCTCGATAGCAACAGCCAAACCCTTTTCTTTGTCAGCTCGATCTGCTCTTTTTCTTGTAGAGGAATGTGGAGCAAGGACTCTCACAAAGATAGACTGGATCGCGATTGCTCTGTCACTTCATTTTTTTATAAAGTGAGAAGCCATACCTTGCCACATGAAACTGGGTCTGACAATACCATTCTTATCCCGCCCCCTAGCCCCAGACCCCCTACGAGGATTATTCGGAAATCGAGTTCCATTCGTTTTAGCTCCGATTCACTTCCGGACGACCCCAAATGGACGCGAATACAATTTCATAAATCCATAGGGACAAATTATAAAAAGATATCCAAAAACGGGCCGCCTCAATTTTTGCTCCATACCTCGTGTACTACCCCCTACGAGGATTATTCGGAAATCGAGTTTATTCATTTCAGCTCCGATTCACTTCCGGACGATTCCGAATAGACGAGAATGCAATTTCATAAATCCATAGGGACAAATTATGAAAAGATATCCAAAAAACGGGTCGACTCAATTTTTGCTCCATACCTCGTGTACTACCCCCTACGAGGATTATTCGGAAACCGAGTTCCATTCGTTTCAGCTCCGATTCACTTCCGGACGACCCCGAATGTACGCGAATGCAATTTCATAAATCTATAAGGACAAATTATGAAGAGAAATCCAAAAAAGCGGCCGCCTCAATTTTTGCTCCATACCTCGTGTACTACCCCCTACGAGGATTACTCGGAAACCGAGTTCCATTCGTTTCAGCTCCGATTCACTTCCGGACGACCCCGAATGGAAGCGAATGCAATTTCATAAATCCATAGGGACAAATTATGAAAAGATATCCAAAAAATGGGCCACCTCAATTTTTGCTCCATACCTCGTGTACTACCCCCTACGAGGATTATTCGGAAACCGAGTTCCATTCGTTTCAGCTCCGATTCACTTCCGGACGACCCCGAATGGACGCGAATGCAATTTCATAAATCCATAAGGACAAATTATGAAAAGAAATCCAAAAAAGCGGCTGCCTCAATTTTTGCTCCATACCTCGTGTACTACCCCCTACGAGGATTATTCGGAAATCGAGTTCTATTCGTTTTAGCTCCGATTCACTTCCGGACGACCCCAAATGGACGCGAATACAATTTCATAAATCCATAGGGACAAATTATGAAAAGATATCCAAAAACGGGCCGCCTCAATTTTTGCTCCATACCTCGTGTACTACCCCCTACGAGGATTATTCGGAAACCGAGTTCATTCGTTTCAGCTCCGATTCACTTCTGGACGATCCCGAATGAACGAGAATGCAATTTCATAAATCCATAGGAACAAATTATGAAAAGATATCCAAAAAACGGGCCGACTCAATTTTTGCTCCATACCTCGTGTACTACCCCCTACGAGGATTATTCGGAAACCGAGTTCCATTCGTTTTAGATACGATTCACTTCCGGACGACCCCGAATGGACGCGAATGTAATTTCATAAATCTATGAGGACAAATTATGAAAAGAATTCCAAAAAAGCGGCCGCCTCAATTTTTGCTCCATACCTCGTGTACTACCCTCTACGAGGATTATTCGGAAGTCGAGTTCCATTCGTTTTATCTCCGATTCACTTCCGGACGACCCCGAATGGACGCGAATGCAATTTCATAAATCTATAAGGACAAATTATGAAGAGAAATCCAAAAAAGCGGCCGCCTCAATTTTTGCTCCATACCTCGTGTACTACCCCCTACGAGGATTATTCGGAAACCGAGTTCCATTCGTTTCAGTTCCGATTCACTTCCGGACGACCCCGAATGGAAGTGAATGCAATTTCATAAATCCATAGGGACAAATTATGAAAAGATATCCAAAAAATGGGCCACCTCAATTTTTGCTCCATACCTCGTGTACTACCCCCTACGAGGATTATTCGGAAACCGAGTTCCATTCGTTTCAGCTCCGATTCACTTCCGGACGACCCCGAATGGACGCGAATGCAATTTCATAAATCCATAGGGACAAATTATGAAAAGATATCCAAAAAACGGGCCGACTCAATTTTTTCTTCATACCTCGTGTACTACCCCCTACGAGGATTATTCGGAAACCGAGTTCCATTAGTTTTAGCTCCGATTCACTTCCGGACGACCCCGAATGGACGCGAATGCAATTTCATAAATCCATAGGGACAAATTATGAAAAGATATCCAAAAAATGGGCCGCCTCAATTTTTGCTCCATACCTCGTGTACTACCCCATACGAGGATTATTCGGAAACCGAGTTCATTCGTTTCAGCTCCGATTCACTTCCGGACGATCCCGAATGTACGAGAATGCAATTTCATAAATCCATAGGGACAAATTATGAAGAGAAATCCAAAAAAGCGGCCGCCTCAATTTTTGCTCCATACCTCGTGTACTACCCCCTACGAGGATTATTCGGAAACCGAGTTCCATTCGTTTCAGCTCCGATTCACTTCCGGACGACCCCGAATGGACGCGAATGCAATTTCATAAATCTATAAGGACAAATTATGAATAGAAATCTAAAAAAGCGGCCGCCTCAATTTTTGCTCCATACCTCGTGTACTACCCCTTACGAGGATTATTCAGAAATCGAGTTCATTCGTTTCAGCTCTGATTCACTTCCGGACGATCCCGAATGGACGAGAATGCAATTTCATAAATCCATAGGAACAAATTATGAAAAGATATCCAAAAAATGGGCCGACTCAATTTTTGGTCCATACCTCGTGTACTACCCCCTACGAGGATTATTCGGAAACCGAGTTCCATTCGTTTTAGCTACGATTCACTTCCGTACGACCCCGAATGGACGCGAATGTAATTTCATAAATCTATAAGGACAAATTATGAAAAGAAATCTAAAAAAGCGGCCGCCTCAATTTTTGCTCCATACCTCGTGTACGAAATTGAACAAAAGCGAGGAGTGAAGGCTGCAATAGCCATTATTTTCACTCTTTTTTAAATAAAAGAGACCGACCTTGATCTGCTACCTCTCCACTTTCAATCTGATTTGGAAACGGTCCTTCGTTTAGTACATGTGGACTAGTAACTGACACAGGAGCGTCTCTATCTCGACCAAAGTTTCATGTCTCGCTCGATAGCAACAGCCAAACCCTTCTCTTTGTCAGCTCGATCTGCTCTTTTTCTTGTAGAGGAATGTGGAGCAAGGACTCTCACAAAGATAGACTGGATCGCGATTGCTCTGTCACTTCATTTTTTTATAAAGTGAGAAGCCATACCTTGCCACATGAAACTGGGTCTGACAATACCATTCTTATCCCGCCCCCTAGTGTAATAACCCCAATTTTTGGAAAATTTTGAAACCCTTATGAATAGTGTTTTTACTGAATGAGAAAACTTTTCATGCCACACTATGTAGGGGTTCTGATATGGATATTCTGAGATTTTATTAGTACTTTATATGGGATATAAGTGTATGTAAAGATCGTCAGAATCCAAATCCGAACACTTTGATTTTTCCCGGAAATCCAATAGATATGGAAAGAATTGAGTATAAGGTAACAGGATAAAAAGGATTTAAAATTAAAGGATTATATTAGAGGATCATAAAAAGGAATACAACGTATTGAGAAAGGTTAAGGGAACCTAAGTAATAAGATCCCGGGTATGATCCTTCAAACGATAAACGAGAACGAAAGTTAAGCGAACCGTATAACAGATCAGCGGTCATTAGGAAAACAATTAGGAAGTTAAGCAAAGGGATTAGAGGAAGTGATGTCACCCAACCAATGAGAAGAAGACAAGGAAGGAAGGATGACATCATGTGGATGAGATAAGCATGACATGGGAAGGAGGAGGGGTGGTGGCTTTGTAACCACACAAATCCAAGGGCAAGAAGGTAATTTACTAAATCAAAAACAAAACCAAATCAACCAACCAAAAATCAAGACAAGGCAAAACACAAAATTCTTCTTCTTCTTCATGAAGCTCTCGGGTTCTCTTCTTAAAAAATGGAAGTTCAAGCTCCTCCACTTATTATTTAGCAAGGTAATTATCTAAGCTTCCCCATGGATAGTTACATACTTCCTATAAGTTTAAGCTTCTAAATCCAAGCCAATCTTTTTCTATAAATCATCAAAGAAGATGGTGAATAGTGTTTTCAAGAACTAAAATTTGTGTTCTTGAAGTTTTGTTTAGATTAAGCTTGGATAAGGACTTTAAAGGTGATTCCAAGCCATCCTCTTGATTCTCCACTCTCCAAGGAAGGTATAAACTACAAACCCTAGCTTTAGTTTTGAGTAATTAGGATTGAATGTGTTTGATATAGCATATGTGAAGCATGATGCTTGATTGGTTGAAGTTTGGTTGAGTTGTAGAGATTAGTTGGTTTTGTTGCATTGTTGGAGTTGTAAATCTTGGTAATTAGTTAAAGAACCTAAGTAAAGCTTTTAGTTCATGTGAGGAATAAGTATAAATGGTAAATGTTGTGGTTTTGATTAAAAGAACTTAAGTATGATTAAAGTTAAGTTTAGGCATAAGTATGAATGATTAAATTGAATTGGTTGGGGTTGTTATGATGTGATAAGGATGGATGTTTGTTGTATGATGGATTTGAGGTTGGATTTGGGGTTGATTTGGAATGGGTTTGAATGGTTTAAAATATTGGAAATCGCGTAAACATAGCCGTCGTAACGTCCGATTTTCTTTGGACTGTTTTTGTGCATAGCATTAGGACCCGAGAACCCCCTGCTAGATTGTGACCACTGCCATGTTTAGATAGCTCATGTTACGAGCTTCGTTTTGATATGTAGTTCGTTCGATTCCGATTTACGGTTTAGGAGAAACGACCGTTTCAAGTAACGGCGTTTCGCGAACGAAACTTTTTCCCTCGCCTTACTTTGAAATGTAGGTTAAAGACCAAAAAGGGTTAATTAATGTATGAAGCATTTATGGTAAGTGCGTTAGGCAGTTGGTAAGTCATTCGCGAAGGAATCGCTTTAAAACTCGTAAAGGTTAAATTATTAAAAATGGTGGAGCCGAGGGTACCCGAGTGACTTAAGCAAATCAGTGAGCGCAAAACAAGCGTTAGAGTCTAAGTTAGTTACAGTATAGATTTACAAGTGATTTTGGTTTAATTCCAACTTACTTGTTGTTTATAGGTTATCAGACTCGTCCCGAGCCATTCGTAACCCCCAGTCGCTCAGGCAAGTTTTCTACCCGTTATACTGTTGTTGTGATGTATACACTTGTATATGCATGATCTTGCGATAAATGCATATTGGTTATTTAGCAAATTCTTGCGATATATTGTAGCATGTGATATGGTATATATGCATGCCTGTTTCATATTCTTTCCTTATATATCTGTTGGTTTATTTGATAATACCTATGCTAAAGGATAGTTGTATCTTGCATATACCCTTAGTATAGGGACTCAAAGGTGAAAATATTTTCTAAAAACCGGGAGTCGAGGATCCCGAGTAATCTTGTATATATGGATATGGATATATATATATATATATTTATATATATATATATGGTTATAGTTTTCCAAACTATTAATCGAATAAGGTTTATTCGATAACTTTAAACTCTATTTTATATTTGAATATTATTTCGAATATTATTCGAGGGCTTATGACTCTTTTATTTATTTATCTGAATATTATTTGAATATTCATTCGAGGACTTATGACTCCTTTATATTATTATGAATATTATTTAAATATTCATTTGAGGATGTATGATTCCTTTATTTTATTTAATGAATATTATTTATAATATTCATTCGAGGTATTATGACTCAGCTTATTTTATTTATTGAATATTATTTAAATATTCATTTGAGGATGTATGATTCCTTTATTTTATTTAATGAATATTATTTATAATATTCATTCGAGGTATTATGACTCAGCTTATTTTATTTATTGAATATTATTGGAATATTCATTTGAGGATCTATGACTCCGATTATTTGCTGAAATATATTCTTTATTTTATTAAAGAATAAGATGTCAATAATCAAACTTATTTTCGATTATTCAAATAAAGATAATACTTTCATATAAGTATATCTTGGGTTATTTAATACTCGTTTCAAGTATAAATTTAATACTTCTACTTCAATTATTTTTATAAAGACTATTCTTTATGGGAATATTATTTAAATAATAATATTCGGTCATTTTCTAAATATTCTGGGGACTGATTTACTTCATTAAATCAGCTTTACTCCAAACACTCTTTAAAGTGTTTTCGAGTCTTCAAAATGATTTTTAAAAGTCAGAGCGGATCCCAAAACTCATTTTTATATTTAAGATCTTCCTTTTAAGGGGATTTAAATACTCGCTTAAAACCTGGGGAATCCGGCTCTGTGGTGTATTTTATATTCGCAACAAGGTTGCAGATTTGGTAAATGAATTGATTACTTGCCCAACGTTCGGGAAGTAAGCCCCTCTCATTGAGTCGGCATAAGCGACAGGCCGGGGTACGGTCTATTATTGTGTAAGTGGCTCAGTGGGAGTCCATCAAATGCATAAGTGGCTGAGTGGCAGTCCAGCATAGGTCTTAATTATGACCAGGGTGATGACCAGTGGGGAATTCGTCCATCTACTAGTAGAAAAGGTTACTTATTGGTATCTTTGCCTGATCAGCAAGATATCGGGTTTATGCCAAAATTCTTTTCCTTTCCCAAAATTCATTGGATGTTTCAAACTATGTTCATACTTTACATAACAGAGGTTCCAGGAAATGTTTAAAGGGGTATATATGTGTGGATATATATATATCGGGACTAAAGAAAGTATCTCATAACTTTTTCATTCAATAATATTTCAAAGATTGAATCTATTCAAGTCTTATCTTGTGGTCTCATCAGTGGGATGAACTTTTGAAATTGATTGTAACTTGAACGGTGGTAGTTCAAGTAGTATTTGGGAATGATATAAGTGTAGTGAAGTATTTGGTAACTTCATCTTTTAAACTTATATCTAATTAATCATTGTCTTATGTATGACAAAGATTTTCAGAAAAACGTTGAGACAAGGTTAAATATATGAGATCACCTTGCAACGATATTTTTTTTATATACAGTTATACACTGGGATTTGGTGTATATTATGCATGGAAGAGGACTTCCAATATTTTGAAAAGTATATATGTATATATATATACTGAATATTTTGCGACTTCATCGCATTAAGTTATCAACTTGGTTCATTTCTTTTGACCAAGACTTTCATGAGTATTATGAGTAGACTCATATATTGTTAATCATTATACATATTATTTTGGTGGGCTTGCTGCTCACCCTTGCTTTCTTCTTTCATCACACAACATCAGATAGATAAGATGAACAGGACCAAGCTCCCAATTCGCGAGCGGATAGGAAGCGTTCCGCAGCTTCCTATAGGCATTGAAGTCACTGTAGCTGAGGTAGGGAACTACCAATAGACTAGGCTTCAACTTTTGATGTACCAGATTTATGTATACTTATGAATTGTAATAATGGCAAAGAAATGTAAATTTATTCAGAACCCTTTTAAGGTGTATTGACTTATAATTGTGGAATAAAACGACTTGTGATTATTTGTGGATGTTCATCTCTGAGACTATAACGTGTGGTGTGTGTTTATTGTGGGGTCACAGTACAGAGTAGTTGATTGTGTATTAAGATTGGGTGTTATTAAGGGAAATGGATCTCGTGACAACCCGGATCCCCGACCCCGGATCTGGGGGTGTTACAGAAATGGTATCAGAGCTAAGCGTTATAAACCTCAGAGATGATGGGACGTTAAGATAATAAGTTCACTAAGATAATAAAAACTCTTGCCAAGTTCATAGTCGGACTACCTAACGTAGTACTGACAGTTAAAACCCTTATGGGAACCCTTATAAATATCGTGATAGGAGCGTAGTTCGTTATCGTATATGGTAGCGGGACTCCGAACCCTGAGGTTGAGGAGCAACATCGCGATGATGTTTTATTACTCATTGGAGATCAAATTATGGATCCAATAGAGCGTCCTAACGCAGGACCGGATGATGTTGATATTGAGGAGGTAGCGGTTGAGGAGGTTGTCCTAGAAGGGATAGTTGTTGAGGAGGATCCCAAGGAGGATCCCAAGGAGGATCCTGGCAAGATTGGATAAAGGACCACTGATGAATTGATGACCATGGTTAGGGCAACTCCCAGAGGTAGGATTGGCCGGTCACTACCGGAGGTTCGTTCAAGTTTGTAAAGATAGTAACCCCTTTAACGCGGCTTACTCGTAAGACTGAGAAGTTCGAATGGACAGAGAAATGCGAGAACAGCTTTCAAGAACTGAAGCAGAGGTTGGTGATGGCCCCTATGCTGGCATTGCCGGATGGAAAAAGAGATTTTGTGAAGTATAGTGACGCTTCGCACAAGGGCTTAGGGTGCGTGCTTATGCAGCACGGTAAGGTAATCGCGTACATGTCAAGACAATTAAGGTAATATGAAATTCGATATCCCCGCTCATGAGCTTAGGCTCATGGCAATAGTTTTACCCTAAGGATTGGAGGCACTACTTGTATGGAGAGAAGTGCAAGAATTACCTAAGCCATAAGTGCTCTAGTACATTTTCACGTAGAAAGAGCTCAACATATACCAGAGGAGGCAGTTAGAGCTAATCAAGAATAATGATTGGGAGATTCTTTATCATTCGGGGAAAGCCAATATGGTGGCTGATGCCCTTAGTAAAAAGGAGAGACTAAGATGATAATGTCTTTTGGAGAGTTTATAAGAGATTTTGAGAAAATGGAAATAGTAGTGAAGGTAACCGGAGCCGGTACCGAAAAGCTGTTTGAGATAGCAATACAGCCCGAATTATTGGAAAAGAACATATTGTGCCAGTAAAAGTGATGAATGAAGGCAGAGAGCCAACAAATAGATATGAGATTAATACCGAGAGAGATGATAAGGGAATAATGAGGTATTCCCATAGAATTTGGGTTCCAAATGTTTAAGAGCTTAAAGATGAAATCTTAGATGAAAGCTAGTTTGAGGAATAAGAGTTAGAGCAAACCCTGAACGTGATAGTCAGGGAGGTTGCCACCAAGACAAAAAGGAACCCATAACATGATGAAGTGGAAAATGAGGATTTTAAATTAAAAGATGACCCCAATTATGGGGAGTAGGATGAAACATTTCATACTAAGGAAACAGAAAGTCGAGTAAGGAAAGGAGACCCGAGACGGTACTCCTATACGGCAATTCATGGACCTGTCTAGACAGAACTTAGACTATTATCCCCAACCACCACTCTGAGGAGACAGTGCGGTGGGAAATTCTTTCATGACCTTTAAGTCGCTAAGCTCTCAGAGTTCCAAGGAACAAGCTGACCCAGTCGAGGCAAGAGCCTGGCTAAAGGAAATAGATGAATCATTTGAGATTCTAAATGATTGACGAACCACAAAAGACTGTTTTGTCACTTACCCTCCCAAGAGAGAGACCACCCGCTGGTGAAAGGCCAAGGAAGGCACGGAGCAAGAGATTATAATAAACTGATTAAAGTTCAGCCAATTGTTTTCGGGATCGTAATTCCCAAGGTTATGGAATAGTGTAAAAGCTTTAGAGACAGAACAAAGGCAGACGAGTATGATGAATTATGAATCAAAGTTGTAAAAGTTATCAAGATTCGTTCTGAGGACACGAATCCAGAATGACGGGATGTATGAAATCAATGTTTATGTTGTGTTGGTCCATGAAATAATGATAAGAGAAAGGAAAAAAAAAAAAAAAAAACTGAAGTGGAAAGGAATATAAAGGCAACAAAGTTTGAGGAATGATAAGGGAGTTGGGTATGAGGAAACCCTAAAGACTCGTAGCAATAGAAATAGAAAAGTATGCCTTCGTCAGGATGAGGGTGATTCACCATGAGTTAAATTGATGGTTGAAGGAATAAGAGATACATATATTTTATCCCCTGTAAGTTGGGAGGATTTGAGGAAAACTTGAGATAGTTCGAAGGTTAAATATGAGACGCGGATAGACTGAGGAGACAAGGAAGTAAGAAATTAGGAAAATTGGATGAAGGAAGTAACCTTCAAGAATGTGAAGTGTAAGATCGGTGGCTTGATACCCAGAAAGGGAGACGCCAGATATGAGAGATATCCCAACATTGAGGTGACTGTTGAGAAACAACAAAAGTAAATAAGGAATTATTAAGAAGAAGTTCACGTTGAACACGACCAATATCTTCCAGAACATCCTTGTTATCGTTACCAAATTAGGCAAGATCAGCGGATGACCATTGTATCTTTTGGAGGCCATATGGATTGACCTCAATTTGAATAAGGATGCTATTGCGAAATTCGGTATAGACTATCGAGGTGGAAATGATTGAATAAGATACCCTTACCAGGGATATATGACTTTAATTATCCATGGAAGGATGCTTGTACCTTTTTAAAGGGGGAATTAAGGATAGAACATCGGTAACTTAAAATGAATCCTAGGGGAATGCATAAAGGTTTGCATTTCACCCTTAATAGGGACGGTATGAGTTTTGACAGTATGATTGGGAAAGGGTTAAGGTAACAACAACCTTTAAGAATCAGTGGAGAAATTTTGCAGAAGTATATAGACAATGGTTCTACTATTAGTAAATGGTATTGTGATATGCCCTGTATCTAGGGAATACAGGAGGAACGATTGAAGGATAACCTTAGAGGTTTTATAAGGAAAAAGGTAATATTCAAAATTCTCAAGAATAGAAATGTGGATAAAGGAAATATGACGTAATTATAATGATGCCAAGTGGGGCACGTGTTAAACCACGAGAAAGTATGGATCAAACCAGTAAAGGTTGAAATTGTTCTAGGCAATTAGGACTTAAGATAAAAGATGTTCTAAGTATAGTTGAGAGTCAGTCGTGACAGTGATTAACCTCTAAAGACTGAGGCAATAACTTATGGAAAAATGGTAATTTTTTTTTACTCATCAGATTTTAAGGAAAACATCTTCACATAAGCTGTGATTGAAATGAGGTAGAAAATTATTTGGAGGTGGTTAAAATGACATTGACTGTAAGGAAATTGTACTATCAGGAAAGGCCAAAGAGGTGGCCGACACTTTAAAGGTAAGAGGATAATTATAGGCACTTGTGCCAAAGGAATACAGTGATGATGGTTAAAACTGTGAAGGTTGTATTATGGTTTGGAAGATTGACATTCCTTCTGATGACTGTGCAATACCCAACCGTAATAGTAGTTAGTAAAGGTTTAATTCGTGTAATCGCCATGAGCGGGCTATCTATCTCAGAAGATACTATCTTGAGATAAGCCAGGACCATAGTTCAAAAAGGACTAAACAAACCTTTGAGTTAAGTCTTCTATCGAAGGCATATGATTAAGAATGGTATTAACCTGCTATCGTTGCTTTGAGCGAAACTCTTCTGCAATTTTATCTGCTTCATGTCATGTATGTATGTCAGAATCAGGAGTGTTCTTCATGAATCGTGAATGGTGATTATGTTACCTCCTTAGAAGGATTTGATACGACATGTATGGACTCCGTATGGTTAGCTATTAAGATTTCATGGAATGTGAATGACGACAGTAGGTCAGTGGTGGACCATAGTAAGGCAGCAATGATTCTGCGAGTAGTGAGCTGATTACAACCGTGAGAGTTGTATTGGAACGGGTGTTGAGATTGAGTACCACTAATCGGGTCGTGGTAGTGTATAAGTTATCATTGATAGACTAATTAAGTAGAGTGTCTACCTAGTGAATTATTATTCTTTCTTATCAATAGGGAGTCGTATTATTATACGAGGAAGGTTGCGGTGCAAGCATAGAATTCTAGTAACGATGATGTCTATAATGAGATCCCAGATTCGATTTTCGATGTCGAGGGAGTTTCAAAGGTGATTGTGTATGAGCTCGAGGAAGAGCATGGGTCCATAGAATGATGAACGGAATAGAAATATTTAGACATGGGAAATACGATGTTATAATACTTGATGCTGATATAAATACGTTTATGTTTTGTTCTCCTATGACAAACCTCTATAATTCAGAGGTAGGTTCCAAGCCAGATATTTTGTGGCAGTATATTTTTTTTTATATATATAATTCTCTTCAATTCGTTCTTTTCTCTTCTTTCATTTCATATAAACTGAGAAGAACAACCCTTCCAGGAAGGGGAGGTATTGCCGAATGACTATCTATCTTTGTGATAGAAGCCTAGTAGGATACCACATGTTGTTTAATTGCTTGTCAAGTACTAAAGGCTGGCCACCTTCTGTACTAACTATGCGATATAACAAGTGTTCATGATCATAGTGATCTCTCAACAAATTCCTTACTTCTATTTGATTGAACAAATTTTGGAAAATAGAAACAACTGAAAAAGGAGTAATAAAGTGGTGATAGTATGCGGAATGGGAACACATTCGTGATACTAAGGTTGACGTGGTTATTAAAAGGTTATAGAACGCTAGCGAGCAAAAGTATAACCCGTATAATATTAGGAACGGAAGGTAGTAGCGATTACGAACTGGAAAAGAATGGGTATTGAGAAGCAAAAGCTCTAATGCTAAAAGCTATAATGAGAGTCTGTGCAATAGACTTGAAAGAAATTGGAATGATCACTTAATTCGGATTAAGTTATCTTACGACAATAGATCATATGTCATTATCAAGATGTCGCCTTATGAGATCCTTGAGGAAAGACAATGTCGATCTCCCTTATGTTAGGATGAAGTTGTAGAGCGCAAGATGCTCGGACCCGCAGTAGTCCAAAGGACCAAGGATATGATAGATCTAATCAGAGGACGGCTGGTAGTAGCCCAAGATGGACATGATAAGTATGTTGATTTGACACGGAAGGATAAAGAGTATGAAATAGGGGACCTAGTAATGATATAGGTATCCCTTGGAAAGGATTGATGAGGTTCGGAAAGAAAGGAAAGCTAAGTCTACAATTTGTTGGACCCTTGGATATATTAAGACGTTTGGGAAGTTAGCATATGAGCTAGCCCTAACCCCGAACATGTAGCAGGTCGTAACGTGTTTCACGTATCAATGTTAAGGAAGTGTAATTTAGATGCCAGATAAATAGAGGCATATGAGCGCATAGACATGCAACCAGACGTAACCTATATGGAGCAACCAGGAAGGGTTGTAGAGTGAAAAGGGAACAAGTGCTCAGGAGAAGGATTATCAAACTAGGCAGAGTTTGGTGGCAGAACCACAATGTGGGAAAAATTGACTCGAGAGTTAGAAAGTGTAATGCTAAGAAAGTATCCCCATTTGAATTCTATCTGATTCCGGGACGGAATCCTTTTAAGGAGGGGAGACTGTAATAACCCCAATTTTTGGAAAATTTTGAAACCCTTATGAATAGTGTTTTTACTGAATGAGAAAACTTTTCATGCCACACTATGTAGGGGTTCTGATATGGATATTCTGAGATTTTATTAGTACTTTATATGGGATATAAGTGTATGTAAAGATCGTCAGAATCCAAATCCGAACACTTTGATTTTTCCCGGAAATCCAATAGATATGGAAAGAATTGAGTATAAGGTAACAGGATAAAAAGGATTTAAAATTAAAGGATTATATTAGAGGATCATAAAAAGGAATACAACGTATTGAGAAAGGTTAAGGGAACCTAAGTAATAAGATCCCGGGTATGATCCTTCAAACGATAAACGAGAACGAAAGTTAAGCGAACCGTATAACAGATCAGCGGTCATTAGGAAAACAATTAGGAAGTTAAGCAAAGGGATTAGAGGAAGTGATGTCACCCAACCAATGAGAAGAAGACAAGGAAGGAAGGATGACATCATGTGGATGAGATAAGCATGACATGGGAAGGAGGAGGGGTGGTGGCTTTGTAACCACACAAATCCAAGGGCAAGAAGGTAATTTACTAAATCAAAAACAAAACCAAATCAACCAACCAAAAATCAAGACAAGGCAAAACACAAAATTCTTCTTCTTCTTCATGAAGCTCTCGGGTTCTCTTCTTAAAAAATGGAAGTTCAAGCTCCTCCACTTATTATTTAGCAAGGTAATTATCTAAGCTTCCCCATGGATAGTTACATACTTCCTATAAGTTTAAGCTTCTAAATCCAAGCCAATCTTTTTCTATAAATCATCAAAGAAGATGGTGAATAGTGTTTTCAAGAACTAAAATTTGTGTTCTTGAAGTTTTGTTTAGATTAAGCTTGGATAAGGACTTTAAAGGTGATTCCAAGCCATCCTCTTGATTCTCCACTCTCCAAGGAAGGTATAAACTACAAACCCTAGCTTTAGTTTTGAGTAATTAGGATTGAATGTGTTTGATATAGCATATGTGAAGCATGATGCTTGATTGGTTGAAGTTTGGTTGAGTTGTAGAGATTAGTTGGTTTTGTTGCATTGTTGGAGTTGTAAATCTTGGTAATTAGTTAAAGAACCTAAGTAAAGCTTTTAGTTCATGTGAGGAATAAGTATAAATGGTAAATGTTGTGGTTTTGATTAAAAGAACTTAAGTATGATTAAAGTTAAGTTTAGGCATAAGTATGAATGATTAAATTGAATTGGTTGGGGTTGTTATGATGTGATAAGGATGGATGTTTGTTGTATGATGGATTTGAGGTTGGATTTGGGGTTGATTTGGAATGGGTTTGAATGGTTTAAAATATTGGAAATCGCGTAAACATAGCCGTCGTAACGTCCGATTTTCTTTGGACTGTTTTTGTGCATAGCATTAGGACCCGAGAACCCCCTGCTAGATTGTGACCACTGCCATGTTTAGATAGCTCATGTTACGAGCTTCGTTTTGATATGTAGTTCGTTCGATTCCGATTTACGGTTTAGGAGAAACGACCGTTTCAAGTAACGGCGTTTCGCGAACGAAACTTTTTCCCTCGCCTTACTTTGAAATGTAGGTTAAAGACCAAAAAGGGTTAATTAATGTATGAAGCATTTATGGTAAGTGCGTTAGGCAGTTGGTAAGTCATTCGCGAAGGAATCGCTTTAAAACTCGTAAAGGTTAAATTATTAAAAATGGTGGAGCCGAGGGTACCCGAGTGACTTAAGCAAATCAGTGAGCGCAAAACAAGCGTTAGAGTCTAAGTTAGTTACAGTATAGATTTACAAGTGATTTTGGTTTAATTCCAACTTACTTGTTGTTTATAGGTTATCAGACTCGTCCCGAGCCATTCGTAACCCCCAGTCGCTCAGGCAAGTTTTCTACCCGTTATACTGTTGTTGTGATGTATACACTTGTATATGCATGATCTTGCGATAAATGCATATTGGTTATTTAGCAAATTCTTGCGATATATTGTAGCATGTGATATGGTATATATGCATGCCTGTTTCATATTCTTTCCTTATATATCTGTTGGTTTATTTGATAATACCTATGCTAAAGGATAGTTGTATCTTGCATATACCCTTAGTATAGGGACTCAAAGGTGAAAATATTTTCTAAAAACCGGGAGTCGAGGATCCCGAGTAATCTTGTATATATGGATATGGATATATATATATATATATTTATATATATATATATGGTTATAGTTTTCCAAACTATTAATCGAATAAGGTTTATTCGATAACTTTAAACTCTATTTTATATTTGAATATTATTTCGAATATTATTCGAGGGCTTATGACTCTTTTATTTATTTATCTGAATATTATTTGAATATTCATTCGAGGACTTATGACTCCTTTATATTATTATGAATATTATTTAAATATTCATTTGAGGATGTATGATTCCTTTATTTTATTTAATGAATATTATTTATAATATTCATTCGAGGTATTATGACTCAGCTTATTTTATTTATTGAATATTATTTAAATATTCATTTGAGGATGTATGATTCCTTTATTTTATTTAATGAATATTATTTATAATATTCATTCGAGGTATTATGACTCAGCTTATTTTATTTATTGAATATTATTGGAATATTCATTTGAGGATCTATGACTCCGATTATTTGCTGAAATATATTCTTTATTTTATTAAAGAATAAGATGTCAATAATCAAACTTATTTTCGATTATTCAAATAAAGATAATACTTTCATATAAGTATATCTTGGGTTATTTAATACTCGTTTCAAGTATAAATTTAATACTTCTACTTCAATTATTTTTATAAAGACTATTCTTTATGGGAATATTATTTAAATAATAATATTCGGTCATTTTCTAAATATTCTGGGGACTGATTTACTTCATTAAATCAGCTTTACTCCAAACACTCTTTAAAGTGTTTTCGAGTCTTCAAAATGATTTTTAAAAGTCAGAGCGGATCCCAAAACTCATTTTTATATTTAAGATCTTCCTTTTAAGGGGATTTAAATACTCGCTTAAAACCTGGGGAATCCGGCTCTGTGGTGTATTTTATATTCGCAACAAGGTTGCAGATTTGGTAAATGAATTGATTACTTGCCCAACGTTCGGGAAGTAAGCCCCTCTCATTGAGTCGGCATAAGCGACAGGCCGGGGTACGGTCTATTATTGTGTAAGTGGCTCAGTGGGAGTCCATCAAATACATAAGTGGCTGAGTGGCAGTCCAGCATAGGTCTTAATTATGACCAGGGTGATGACCAGTGGGGAATTCGTCCATCTACTAGTAGAAAAGGTTACTTATTGGTATCTTTGCCTGATCAGCAAGATATCGGGTTTATGCCAAAATTCTTTTCCTTTCCCAAAATTCATTGGATGTTTCAAACTATGTTCATACTTTACATAACAGAGGTTCCAGGAAATGTTTAAAGGGGTATATATGTGTGGATATATATATATATCGGGACTAAAGAAAGTATCTCATAACTTTTTCATTCAATAATATTTCAAAGATTGAATCTATTCAAGTCTTATCTTGTGGTCTCATCAGTGGGATGAACTTTTGAAATTGATTGTAACTTGAACGGTGGTAGTTCAAGTAGTATTTGGGAATGATATAAGTGTAGTGAAGTATTTGGTAACTTCATCTTTTAAACTTATATCTAATTAATCATTGTCTTATGTATGACAAAGATTTTCAGAAAAACGTTGAGACAAGGTTAAATATATGAGATCACCTTGCAACGATATTTTTTTATATACAGTTATACACTGGGATTTGGTGTATATTATGCATGGAAGAGGACTTCCAATATTTTGAAAAGTATATATGTATATATATATATACTGAATATTTTGCGACTTCATCGCATTAAGTTATCAACTTGGTTCATTTCTTTTGACCAAGACTTTCATGAGTATTATGAGTAGACTCATATATTGTTAATCATTATACATATTATTTTGGTGGGCTTGCTGCTCACCCTTGCTTTCTTCTTTCATCACACAACATCAGATAGATAAGATGAACAGGACCAAGCTCCCAATTCGCGAGCGGATAGGAAGCGTTCCGCAGCTTCCTATAGGCATTGAAGTCACTGTAGCTGAGGTAGGGAACTACCAATAGACTAGGCTTCAACTTTTGATGTACCAGATTTATGTATACTTATGAATTGTAATAATGGCAAAGAAATGTAAATTTATTCAGAACCCTTTTAAGGTGTATTGACTTATAATTGTGGAATAAAACGACTTGTGATTATTTGTGGATGTTCATCTCTGAGACTATAACGTGTGATGTGTGTTTATTGTGGGGTCACAGTACAGAGTAGTTGATTGTGTATTAAGATTGGGTGTTATTAAGGGAAATGGATCTCGTGACAACCCGGATCCCCGACCCCGGATCTGGGGGTGTTACACCTAGCCCCAGACCCCCTACGAGGATTATTCGGAAATCGAGTTCCATTCGTTTTAGCTCCGATTCACTTCCGGACGACCCCAAATGGACGCGAATACAATTTCATAAATCCATAGGGACAAATTATAAAAAGATATCCAAAAACGGGCCGCCTCAATTTTTGCTCCATACCTCGTGTACTACCCCCTACGAGGATTATTCGGAAATCGAGTTTATTCATTTCAGCTCCGATTCACTTCCGGACGATTCCGAATAGACGAGAATGCAATTTCATAAATCCATAGGGACAAATTATGAAAAGATATCCAAAAAACGGGTCGACTCAATTTTTGCTCCATACCTCGTGTACTACCCCCTACGAGGATTATTCGGAAACCGAGTTCCATTCGTTTCAGCTCCGATTCACTTCCGGACGACCCCGAATGTACGCGAATGCAATTTCATAAATCTATAAGGACAAATTATGAAGAGAAATCCAAAAAAGCGGCCGCCTCAATTTTTGCTCCATACCTCGTGTACTACCCCCTACGAGGATTACTCGGAAACCGAGTTCCATTCGTTTCAGCTCCGATTCACTTCCGGACGACCCCGAATGGAAGCGAATGCAATTTCATAAATCCATAGGGACAAATTATGAAAAGATATCCAAAAAATGGGCCACCTCAATTTTTGCTCCATACCTCGTGTACTACCCCCTACGAGGATTATTCGGAAACCGAGTTCCATTCGTTTCAGCTCCGATTCACTTCCGGACGACCCCGAATGGACGCGAATGCAATTTCATAAATCCATAAGGACAAATTATGAAAAGAAATCCAAAAAAGCGGCTGCCTCAATTTTTGCTCCATACCTCGTGTACTACCCCCTACGAGGATTATTCGGAAATCGAGTTCTATTCGTTTTAGCTCCGATTCACTTCCGGACGACCCCAAATGGACGCGAATACAATTTCATAAATCCATAGGGACAAATTATGAAAAGATATCCAAAAACGGGCCGCCTCAATTTTTGCTCCATACCTCGTGTACTACCCCCTACGAGGATTATTCGGAAACCGAGTTCATTCGTTTCAGCTCCGATTCACTTCTGGACGATCCCGAATGAACGAGAATGCAATTTCATAAATCCATAGGAACAAATTATGAAAAGATATCCAAAAAACGGGCCGACTCAATTTTTGCTCCATACCTCGTGTACTACCCCCTACGAGGATTATTCGGAAACCGAGTTCCATTCGTTTTAGATACGATTCACTTCCGGACGACCCCGAATGGACGCGAATGTAATTTCATAAATCTATGAGGACAAATTATGAAAAGAATTCCAAAAAAGCGGCCGCCTCAATTTTTGCTCCATACCTCGTGTACTAACCCCTACGAGGATTATTCGGAAGTCGAGTTCCATTCGTTTTATCTCCGATTCACTTCCGGACGACCCCAAATGGACGCGAATACAATTTCATAAATCCATAGGTACAAATTATGAAAATATTTCCAAAAAACGGGCCGCCTCAATTTTTGCTCCATACCTCGTGTACTACCCCCTACGAGGATTATTCGAAAACCGAGTTCCATTCGTTTCAGCTCCGATTCACTTCCGGACGACCCCGAATGGAAACGAATGCAATTTCATAAATCCAGAGGGACAAATTATGAAAAGATATCCAAAAAACGGGCCGTCTCAATTTTTGCTCCATACCTCGTGTAATACCCCCTACGAGGATTATTCGGAAACCGAGTTCCATTCGTTTCAGCTCCGATTCACTTCCGGACGACCCTGAATGGACGCGAATGCAATTTCATAAATCCATAGGGACAAATTATGAAATAATATCCAAAAAACGGGTCGCCTCAATTTTTGCTCCATACCTCGTGTACTACCCCCTACGAGGATTATTCGGAAACCGAGTTCCATTCGTTTCAGCTCCGATTCACTTCCGGATGACCCCGAATGGACGCGAATGCAATTTCATAAATCCATAGGGACAAATTATGAAAAGATATCCAAAAAATGGGCCGCCTCAATTTTTTCTCCATACCTCGTCTAGGACCCCCTACGAGGATTATTCGGAAACCGAGTTCATTCGTTTCAGCTCCGATTCACTTCCGGACGATCCCGAATGGACGAGAATGCAATTTCATAAATCCATAGGGACAAATTATGAAGGGAAATCCAAAAAAGCGGCCGCCTCAATTTTTGCTCCATACCTCGTCTACTACCCCCTACGAGGATTATTCGGAAACCGAGTTCCATTCGTTTCAGCTCCGATTCACTTCCGGACGACCCCGAATGTACGCGAATGCAATTTCATAAATCTATAAGGACAAATTATGAAGAGAAATCCAAAAAAGCGGCCGCCTCAATTTTTGCTCCATACCTCGTGTACTACCCCCTACGAGGATTATTCGGAAACCGAGTTCCATTCGTTTCAGCTCCGATTCACTTCCGGACGACCCCGAATGGAAGCAAATGCAATTTCATAAATCCATAGGGAGAAATTATGAAAAGATATCCAAAAAATGGGCCACCTCAATTTTTGCTCCATACCTCGTGTACTACCCCCTACGAGGATTATTCGGAAACCGAGTTCCATTCGTTTCAGCTCCGATTCACTTCCGGACGACCCCGAATGGACGCGAATGCAATTTCATAAATCCATAAGGACAAATTATGAAAAGAAATCCAAAAAAGCGGCTGCCTCAATTTTTGCTCCATACCTCGTGTACTACCCCCTACGAGGATTATTCGGAAATCGAGTTCTATTCGTTTTAGCTCCGATTCACTTCCGGACGACCCCAAATGGACGCGAATACAATTTCATAAATCCATAGGGACAAATTATGAAAAGATATCCAAAAACGGGCCGCCTCAATTTTTGCTCCATACCTCGTGTACTACCCCCTACGAGGATTATTCGGAAACCGAGTTCATTCGTTTCAGCTCCGATTCACTTCTGGACGATCCCGAATGAACGAGAATGCAATTTCATAAATCCATAGGAACAAATTATGAAAAGATATCCAAAAAACGGGCCGACTCAATTTTTGCTCCATACCTCGTGTACTACCCCCTACGAGGATTATTCGGAAACCGAGTTCCATTCGTTTTAGCTACGATTCACTTCCGGACGACCCCGAATGGACGCGAATGTAATTTCATAAATCTATGAGGACAAATTATGAAAAGAATTCCAAAAAAGCGGCCGCCTCAATTTTTGCTCCATACCTCGTGTACTACCCCTACGAGGATTATTCGGAAATCGAGTTCCATTAGTTTTATCTCCGATTCACTTCCGGACGACCCCAAATGGACGCGAATACAATTTCACAAATCCATAGGTACAAATTATAAAAATATTTCCAAAAAACGGGCCTCCTCAATTTTTGCTCCATACCTCGTGTACTACCCCCTACGAGGATTATTCGAAAACCGAGTTCCATTCGTTTCAGCTCCGATTCACTTCCGGACGACCCCGAATGGAAACGAATGCAATTTCATAAATCCAGAGGGACAAATTATGAAAAGATATCCAAAAAACGGGCCGTCTCAATTTTTGCTCCATACCTCGTGTAATACCCCCTACGAGGATTATTCGGAAACCGAGTTCCATTCGTTTCAGCTCCGATTCACTTCCGGACGACCCCGAATGGACGCGAATGCAATTTCATAAATCCATAGGGACAAATTATGAAATAATATCCAAAAAACGGGTCGCCTCAATTTTTGCTCCATACCTCGTGTACTACCCCCTACGAGGATTATTCGGAAACCGAGTTCCATTCGTTTCAGCTCCGATTCACTTCCGGATGACCCCGAATGGACGCGAATGCAATTTCATAAATCCATAGGGACAAATTATGAAAAGATATCCAAAAAACGGGCCGCCTCAATTTTTTCTCCATACCTCGTGTAGGACCCCCTACGAGGATTATTCGGAAACCGAGTTCATTCGTTTCAGCTCCGATTCACTTCCGGACGATCCCGAATGGACGAGAATGCAATTTCATAAATCCATAGGGACAAATTATGAAGGGAAATCCAAAAAAGCGGCCGCCTCAATTTTTGCTCCATACCTCGTGTACTACCCCCTACGAGGATTATTCGGAAACCGAGTTCCATTCGTTTCAGCTCCGATTCACTTCCGGACGACCCCGAATGGACGCGAATGCAATTTCATAATTCTATAAGGACAAATTATGAAGAGAAATCCAAAAAAGCGGCCACCTCAATTTTTGCTCCATACCTCGTGTACTACCCCTTACGAGGATTATTCAGAAATCGAGTTCATTCGTTTCAGCTCTGATTCACTTCCGGACGATCCCGAATGGACGAGAATGCAATTTCATAAATCCATAGGAACAAACTATGAAAAGATATCCAAAAAATGGGCCGACTCAATTTTTGGTCCATACCTCGTGTACTACCCCCTACGAGGATTATTCGGAAACCGAGTTCCATTCGTTTTAGCTACGATTCACTTCCGTACGACCCCGAATGGACGCGAATGTAATTTCATAAATCTATAAGGACAAATTATGAAAAGAAATCTAAAAAAGCGGCCGCCTCAATTTTTGCTCCATACCTCGTGTACGAAATTGAACAAAAGCGAGGAGCGAAGGCCGCAATAGCCATTATTTTCACTCTTTTTTAAATAAAAGAGACCGCCCTTGATCTGCTACCTCTCCACTTTCAATCTGATTTGGAAACGGTCCTTTATTTGGTACATGTGGACTAGTAACTGACACATGAGCGTCTCTATCTCGACCAAAGTTTCATGTCTCGCTCGATAGCAACAGCCAAACCCTTCTCTTTGTCAGCTCGATCTGCTCTTTTTCTTGTAGAGGAATGTGGAGCAAGGACTCTCACAAAGATAGAACGGATCGCGATTGCTCTGTCACTTCATTTTTTTATAAAGTGAGAAGCCATACCTTGCCACATGAAACTGGGTATGACAATACCATTCTTATCCCGCCCCCCAGCCCCAGACCCCCTACGAGGATTATTCGGAAATCGAGTTCCATTCGTTTTAGCTCCGATTCACTTCCGGACGACCCCAAATGGACGCGAATACAATTTCATAAATCCATAGGGACAAATTATGAAAAGATATCCAAAAACGGGCCGCCTCAATTTTTGCTCCATACCTCGTGTACTACCCCCTACGAGGATTATTCGGAAACCGAGTTTATTCATTTCATCTCCGATTCACTTCCGGACGATTCCGAATGGACGAGAATGCAATTTCATAAATCCATAGGGACAAATTATGAAAAGATATCCAAAAAACGGGTCGACTCAATTTTTGCTCCATACCTCGTGTACTACCCCCTATGAGGATTATTCGGAAACCGAGTTCCATTCGTTTCAGCTCCGATTCACTTCCGGACGACCCCGAATGTACGCGAATGCAATTTCATAAATCTATAAGGACAAATTATGAAGAGAAATCCAAAAAAGCGGCCGCCTCAATTTTTGCTCCATACCTCGTGTACTACCCCCTACGAGGATTATTCGGAAACCGAGTTCCATTCGTTTCAGCTCCGATTCACTTCCGGACGACCCCGAATGGAAGTGAATGCAATTTCATAAATCCATAGGGACAAATTATGAAAAGATATCCAAAAAATGGGCCACCTCAATTTTTGCTCCATACCTCGTGTACTACGCCCTACGAGGATTATTCGGAAACCGAGTTCCATTCGTTTCAGCTCTGATTCACTTCCGGACGACCCCGAACGGACGCGAATGCAATTTCATAAATCCATAGGGACAAATTATGAAAAGATATCCAAAAAATGGGCCGACTCAATTTTTGCTTCATACCTCTTGTACTACCCCCTACGAGGATTATTCGGAAACCGAGTTTATTCATTTCAGCTCCGATTCACTTCCGGACGACCCCGAATGGACGCGAATGCAATTTCATAAATCCATAGGGACAAATTATGAAAAGATATCCAAAAAACGGGCCGCCTCAATTTTTGCTCCATACCTCGTGTACTACCCCATACGAGGATTATTCGGAAACCGAGTTCATTCGTTTCAGCTCCGATTCACTTCCGGACGATCCCGAATGTACGAGAATGCAATTTCATAAATCCATAGGGACAAATTATGAAAAGAAATCCAAAAAAGCGGCCGCCTCAATTTTTGCTCCATACCTCGTGTACTACCCCCTACGAGGATTATTCGGAAACCGAGTTCCATTCGTTTCAGCTCCGATTCACTTCCGGACGACCCCGAATGGACGCGAATGCAATTTCATAAATCTATAAGGACAAATTATGAATAGAAATCTAAAAAAGCGGCCGCCTCAATTTTTGCTCCATACCTCGTGTACTACCCCTTACGAGGATTATTCAGAAATCGAGTTCATTCGTTTCAGCTCTGATTCACTTCCGGACGATCCCGAATGGACGAGAATGCAATTTCATAAATCCATAGGAACAAATTATGAAAAGATATCCAAAAAACGGGCCGACTCAATTTTTGGTCCATACCTCGTGTACTACCCCCTACGAGGATTATTCGGAAACCGAGTTCCATTCGTTTTAGCTACGATTCACTTCCGTACGACCCCGAATGGACGCGAATGTAATTTCATAAATCTATAAGGACATATTATGAAAAGAAATCTAAAAAAGCGGCCGCCTCAATTTTTGCTCCATACCTCGTGTACGAAATTGAACAAAAGCGAGGAGTGAAGGCCGCAATAGCCATTATTTTCACTCTTTTTTAAATAAAAGAGACCGACCTTGATCTGCTACCTCTCCACTTTCAATCTGATTTGGAAACGGTCCTTCGTTTGGTAAATGTGGACTAGTAACTGACACAGGAGCGTCTCTATCTCGACCAAAGTTTCATGTCTCGCTCGATAGCAACAGCCAAACCCTTCTCTTTGTCAGCTCGATCTGCTCTTTTTCTTGTAGAGGAATGTGGAGCAAGGACTCTCACAAAGATAGACTGGATCGCGATTGCTCTGTCACTTCATTTTTTTATAAAGTGAGAAGCCATACCTTGCCACATGAAACTGGGTCTGACAATACCATTCTTATCCCGCCCCCCAGCCCCAGACCCCCTACGAGGATTATTCGGAAATCGAGTTCCATTCGTTTTAGCTCCGATTCACTTCCGGACGACCCCAAATGGACGCGAATATAATTTCATAAATCCATAGGGACAAATTATGAAAAGATATCCAAAAACGGGCCGCCTCAATTTTTGCTCCATACCTCGTGTACTACCCCCTACGAGGATTATTCGGAAATCGAGTTTATTCATTTCAGCTCCGATTCACTTCCGGACGATTCCGAATAGACGAGAATGCAATTTCATAAATCCATAGGGACAAATTATGAAAAGATATCCAAAAAACGGGTCGACTCGATTTTTGCTCCATACCTCGTGTACTACCCCCTACGAGGATTATTCGGAAACCGAGTTCCATTCGTTTCAGCTCCGATTCACTTCCGGACGACCCCGAATGTACGCGAATGCAATTTCATAAATCTATAAGGACAAATTATGAAGAGAAATCCAAAAAAGCGGCCGCCTCAATTTTTGCTCCATACCTCGTGTACTACCCCCTACGAGGATTATTCGGAAACCGAGTTCCATTCGTTTCAGCTCTGATTCACTTCCGGACGACCCCGAATGGAAGCGAATGCAATTTCATAAATCCATAGGGACAAATTATGAAAAGATATCCAAAAAATGGGCCACCTCAATTTTTTCTCCATACCTCGTGTACTACCCCCTACGAGGATTATTCGGAAACCGAGTTCCATTCGTTTCAGCTCCGATTCACTTCCGGACGACCCCGAATGGACGCGAATGCAATTTCATAAATCCATAAGGACAAATTATGAAAAGAAATCCAAAAAAGCGGCTGCCTCAATTTTTGCTCCATACCTCGTGTACTACCCCCTACGAGGATTATTCGGAAACCGAGTTCCATTCGTTTCAGCTACGATTCACTTCCGGACGACCCCGAATGTACGCGAATGCAATTTCATAAATCTATAAGGACAAATTATGAAGAGAAATCCAAAAAAGCGGCCGCCTCAATTTTTGCTCCATACCTCGTGTACTACCCCCTACGAGGATTATTCAGAAATCGAGTTCATTCGTTTCAGCTCCGATTCACTTCCGGACGACCCCGAATGGACGAGAATGCAATTTCATAAATCCATAGGGACAAATTATGAAAAGATATCCAAAAAAGCGGCCGCCTCAATTTTTGCTCCATACCTCGTGTACTACCCCCTACGAGGATTATTCAGAAATCGAGTTCATTCGTTTCAGCTCCGATTCACTTCCGGACGACCCCGAATGGACGAGAATGCAATTTCATAAATCCATAGGGACAAATTATGAAAAGATATCCAAAAAACGAGCCGACTCAATTTTTGCTCCATACCTCGTGTACTACCCCCTACGAGGATTATTCGGAAACCGAGTTCCATTCGTTTTAGCTACGATTCACTTCCGGACGATCCCGAATGGACGCGAATGTAATTTCATAAATCTATAAGGACAAATTATGAAAAGAAATCCAAAAAAGCGGCCACCTCAATTTTTGCTCCATACCTCGTGTACTACCCCCTACGAGGATTATTCAGAAATCGAGTTCCATTCGTTTGAGCTCCAATTCACTTCCGGACGACCCTAAATGGACGCGAGTACAATTTCATAAATCCATAGGGACAAATTATGAAAAGATATCCAAAAAACGGGCCGCCTCAATTTTTGCTCCATACCTCGTGTACTACCCCCTACGAGGATTATTCGGAAACCGAGTTCCATTCGTTTCAGCTCCGATTCACTTCCGGACGACCCCGAATGGAAGCGAATGCAATTTCATAAATCCATAGGGACAAATTATGAAAAGATATCCAAAAAACGGGCCGACTCAATTTTTGCTTCATACCTCGTGTACTACCCCCTACGAGGATTATTCGGAAACCGAGTTCATTCATTTCAGCTCTGATTCACTTCCGGACGATCCCGAATGGACGATAATGCAATTTCATAAATCCATAGGGACAAATTATGAAAAGATATCCAGAAAATGAGCTGACTCAATTTTTTCTCCATACCTCGTGTACTACCCCCTATGAGGATTATTCGGAAACCGAGTTCCATTCGTTTCAGCTCCGATTCACTTCCGGCCGACCCCGAATGGACGCAAATTCAATTTCATAAATCCATAGGGAATAATTATTAAAAGATATCCAAAAAAGCGGCCGTCTCAATTTTTGCTCCATACCTCGTGTACTACCCCCTACGAGGATTATTCGGAAACCGAGATCCATCCGTTTCAGCTCCGATTAACTTCCGGACGACCCCGAATGGACGCGAATGTAATTTCATAAATCTATAAGGACAAATTATGAAAAGAAATCCAAAAAAGCGGCCGCCTCAATTTTTGCTCCATATCTCGTGTACTACTCCCTATGAGGATTATTCGGAAACCGAGTTTCATTCCTTTCAGCTCCGATTCACTTCCGGACGATCCCGAATGGACGCGAATGCAATTTCATAAATCTATAAGGACAAATTATGAAAAGAAATCCAAAAAAGTGGCCGTCTCAATTTTTGCTCCATACCTCGTGTACTACCCCCTACCTCGTGTACTACCCCCTACGAGGATTATTCGGAAATCGAGTTTCATTCGTTTCACCTCCGATTCACGTCCGGACAATCCCGAATGGACGCGAATGCAATTTCATAAATCCATAGGGACAGATTATGAAAAGATATCCAAAAAACGGGTCGTCACAATTTTTGCTCCATACCTCGTGTACTATCCCCTACGAGGATTATTCGGAAACCGAGTTCTAGTCGTTTCAGCTCCGATTCACTTCCGGACGACCCCGAATGGACGGAAATGCAAATTCATAAATCCATAGGGCCAAATTATGAAAACATATTCAAAAAAACGGCCGCCTCAATTTTTGCTCCATACCTCGTGTACTACCCCCTACGAGGATTATTCGGAAATCGAGTTCATTCGTTTCAGCTCCGATCCACTTCCGGACGATCCCGAATGGACGAGAATGCAATTTCATAAATCCATAGGGAAAAATTATGAAAAGATATCTCAAAAACGGTTCGTCACAATTTTTGCTCCATACCTCGTGTACTTTGTCCTACGAGGATTATTCGGAAACCGAGTTTCATTCGTTTCAGCTCCGATTAACTTCCGGACGACCCTGAATGGACGCGAATGTAATTTCATAAATCTATAAGGACAAATTATGAAAAGATATCTAAAAAACGGGCCGCCTCAATTTTTGCTCCATACCTCGTGTACTACCCCCTACGAGTATTATTTTGAAACCGAGTTCAATTCGTTTCAGCTCCGATTCACTTCCGGACGACCCCGAATGGACGCGAATGCAATTTCATAAATCCATAAGGACAAATTATGAAAAGAAATCCAAAAAAGCGGCTGCCTCAATTTTTGCTCCATACCTTGTGTACTACCCCCTACGAGGATTATTCGGAAACTGAGTTCATTCGTTTCAGCCCCGATTCACTTCCGGACGATCCCGAATGGACGAGAATGCAATTTCATAAATCCATAGCCCTACGAGGATTATTCAGAAACCGAGTTCCCTTCGTTTTAGCTCCGATTCACTTCCGGACGACCCCGAATGGACGGGAATGTAATTTCATAAATCCATAGGGACAAATTATGAAAAGATATCCAAAAAATGAGCCGACTCATTTTTTGCTCCATACCTCGTGTATTACCCCCTAGGAGGATTATTCGGAAACCGAGTTCCATTTGTTTCAGCTCCGATTAACTTCCGGACGACCCCGAATGGACGCGAATGTAATTTCATAAATCTATAAGAACAAATTATGAAAAGAAATCCAAATAAGCGGCCGCCTCAATTTTTGCTCCATACCTCGTGTACGGCCCCTACGAGGATTATTCGGAAATCGAGTTCCATTTGTTTTAGCTCCGATTCACTTCTTGACGACCCCAAATGGACGCGAATGCAATTTCATAAATCCATAGGGACAAATTATGAAAAGATATCCAAAAAATGGGCCGCCTCAATTTTTCCTCCATAGCTCGTGTACTACCCCCTACGAGGATTATTCGAAAACCGAGTTCCATTTATTTCAGCTCCGATTCACTTCCGGACGACCCCGAATGGACGAGAATGCAATTTCATAAATCCATAGGGACAAATTATGAAAAGATATCCAAAAAACGAGCCGACTCATTTTTTGCTCCATACCTCGTGTACTACCCCCTACGAGGATTATTCGGAAACCGAGTTCCATTCGTTTCAGCTCCGATTAACTTCCGGACGACCCCGAATAGACGCGAATGTAATTTCATAAATCTATAAGGACAAATTATGAAAAGAAATCGAAAAAAGCGGCCGCCTAAATTTTTGCTCCATACCTCGTGTACTAACCCCCTACGAGGATTATTCGGAAACCGAGTTCCATTCGTTTCAGCTCCGATTCACTTCCGGAAGACCCCGAATGGACGCGAATGCAATTTCATACATCTATAAGGACAAATTATGAAAAGGAATCCAAAAAAGCGGCCGCCTCAATTTTTGCTCCATACCTCGTGTACTACCCCCTACGAGGATTATTCAGAAACCGAGTTCATTCGTTTCAGCTCCGATTCACTTCGGACGATCCCGAATGGACGAGAATGCAATTTCATAAATCCATAGGGACAAATTATGAAAAGATATCCAAATACGGAGTGTCACAATTTTTTTTCCATACCTCGTGTACTACCTCCTATGAGGATTATTTGGAAACCGAGTTCATTCGTTTCCGCTCCGATTCACTTCCGGACGATCCCGAATGGACGAGAATGCAGTTTCATAAATCCACAGGGAGAAATTATGAAAAGATATCCAAAAAACGGGCCGACTCAATTTTTACTCCATACCTCGTGTACTACCCCCTACGAGGATTATTCGGAAACTGAGTTCCATTCGTTTTAGCTCCGATTCACTTCCGGACGACCCCGAATGGACGGGAATGTAATTTCATAAATCCACAGGGAGAAATTATGAAAAGATATCCAAAAAACGGGCCGACTCAATTTCTGCTCCATACCTCGTGTACTACCCCCTACGAGGATTATTTTGAAACCGAGTTCCATTCGTTTCAGCTCTGATTCACTTCCGGACGACCCCGAATGGACGGGAATGTAATTTCATAAATCTATAAGGACAAATTATGAAAAGAAATCCAAATAAGCGGCCGCCTCAATTTTTGCTCCATACCTCGTGTACGGCCCCTACGAGGATTATTCGGAAATCGAGTTCCATTTGTTTTAGCTCCGATTCACTTCTTGACGACCCCAAATGGACGCGAATGCAATTTCATAAATCCATAGGGACAAATTATGAAAAGATATCCAAAAAATGGGCCGCCTCAATTTTTCCTCCATAGCTCGTGTACTACCCCCTACGAGGATTATTCGAAAACCGAGTTCCATTTGTTTCAGCTCCGATTCACTTCCGGACGACCCCGAATGGACGAGAATGCAATTTAATAAATCCATAGGGACAAATTATGAAAAGATATCCAAAAAACGAGCCGACTCATTTTTTGCTCCATACCTCGTGTACTACCCCCTACGAGGATTATTCGGAAACCGAGTTCCATTCGTTTCAGCTCCGATTAACTTCCGGACGACCCCGAATAGACGCGAATGTAATTTCATAAATCTATAAGGACAAATTATGAAAAGAAATCGAAAAAAGCGGCCGCCTAAATTTTTGCTCCATACCTCGTGTACTAACCCCCTACGAGGATTATTCGGAAACCGAGTTCCATTCGTTTCAGCTCCGATTCACTTCCGGACGACCCCGAATGGACGCGAATGCAATTTCATAAATCTATAAGGACAAATTATGAAAAGAAATCCAAAAAAGCGGCCGCCTCAATTTTTGCTCCATACCTCGTGTACTATCCCCTACGAGGATTATTCAGAAACCGAGTTCATTCGTTTCAGCTCCGATTCACTTCGGACGATCCCGAATGGACGAGAATGCAATTTCATAAATCCATAGGGACAAATTATGAAAAGATATCCAAATACGGAGTGTCACAATTTTTGCTCCATACCTCGTGTACTACCTCCTATGAGGATTATTTGGAAACCGAGTTCATTCGTTTCCGCTCCGATTCACTTCCGGACGATCCCGAATGGACGAGAATGCAGTTTCATAAATTCACAGGGAGAAATTATGAAAAGATATCCAAAAAACGGGCCGACTCAATTTTTACTCCATACCTCGTGTACTACCCCCTACGAGGATTATTCGGAAACTGAGTTCCATTCGTTTTAGCTCCGATTCACTTCCGGACGACCCCGAATGGACGGGAATGTAATTTCATAAATCTATAAGGACAAATTATGAAAAGATATCTAAAAAACGGGCCGCCTCAATTTCTGCTCCATACCTCGTGTACTACCCCCTACGAGGATTATTTTGAAACCGAGTTCCATTTGTTTCAGCTCTGATTCACTTCCGGACAACCCCGAATGGACGCGAATGCAATTTTATAAATCCGTAAGGACAAATTATGAAAAGAAATCCAAAAAAGAGGATGCCTCAATTTTTGCTCCATACCTCGTGTACTACCCCCTACGAGGATTATTCGGAAACAGAGTTCATTCGTTTTAGCTCTGATTCACTTCCGGACGATCCCGAATGAACGAGAATGCAATTTCATAAATCCACAGGGAGAAATTATGAAAAGATATCCAACAAACGGGCCGACTCAATTTTTACTCCATACCTCGTGTACTACCCCCTACGAGGATTATTCGGAAACTGAGTTCCATTCGTTTTAGCTCCGATTCACTTCCGGACGACCCCGAATGGACGGGAATGTAATTTCATAAATCTATAAGGACAAATTATGAAAAGAAATCCAAATAAGCGGCCGCCTCAATTTTTGCTCCATACCTCGTGTACGGCCGGCCCCTACGAGGATTATTCGGAAATCGAGTTCCATTTGTTTTAGCTCCGATTCACTTCTTGACGACCCCAAATGGACGCGAATGCAATTTCATAAATCCATAGGGACAAATTATGAAAAGATATCCAAAAAACGGGCCGCCTCAATTTTTCCTCCATAGCTCGTGTACTACCCCCTACGAGGATTATTCGAAAACCGAGTTCCATTTGTTTCAGCTCCGATTCACTTCCGGACGACCCCGAATGGACGAGAATGCAATTTCATAAATCCATAGGGACAAATTATGAAAAGATATCCAAAAAACGAGCCGACTCAATTTTTGCTCCATACCTCGTGTACTACCCCCTACGAGGATTATTCGGAAACCGAGTTCCATTCGTTTCAGCTCCGATTAACTTCCGGACGACCCCGAATAGACGCGAATGTAATTTCATAAATCTATAAGGACAAATTATGAAAAGAAATCGAAAAAAGCGGCCGCCTAAATTTTTGCTCCATACCTCGTGTACTAACCCCCTACGAGGATTATTCGGAAACCGAGTTCCATTCGTTTCAGCTCCGATTCACTTCCGGACGACCCCGAATGGACGCGAATGCAATTTCATAAATCTATAAGGACAAATTATGAAAAGAAATCCAAAAAAGCGGCCGCCTCAATTTTTGCTCCATACCTCGTGTACTACCCCCTACGAGGATTATTCAGAAACCGAGTTCATTCGTTTCAGCTCCGATTCACTTCGGACGATCCCGAATGGACGAGAATGCAATTTCATAAATCCATAGGGACAAATTATGAAAAGATATCCAAATACGGAGTGTCACAATTTTTACTCCATACCTCGTGTACTACCCCCTACGAGGATTATTCGGAAACTGAGTTCCATTCGTTTCAGCTCCGATTAACTTCCGGACGACCCCGAATGGACGAGAATGCAATTTCATAAATCTATAAGGACAAATTATGAAAAGATATCTAAAAAACGGGCCGCCTCAATTTCTGCTCCATACCTCGTGTACTACCCCCTACGAGGATTATTTTGAAACCGAGTTCCATTCGTTTCAGCTCTGATTCACTTCCGGACAACCCCGAATGGACGCGAATGCAATTTTATAAATCCATAAGGACAAATTATGAAAAGAAATCCAAAAAAGAGGATGCCTCAATTTTTGCTCCATACCTCGTGTACTACCCCCTACGAGGATTATTCGGAAACAGAGTTCATTCGTTTTAGCTCTGATTCACTTCCGGACGATCCCGAATGAACGAGAATGCAATTTCATAAATCCACAGGGAGAAATTATGAAAAGATATCCAAAAAACGGGCCGACTCAATTTTTACTCCATACCTCGTGTACTACCCCCTACGAGGATTATTCGGAAACTGAGTTCCATTCGTTTTAGCTCCGATTCACTTCCGGACGACCCCGAATGGACGGGAATGTAATTTCATAAATCTATAAGGACAAATTATGAAAAGAAATCCAAATAAGCGGCCGCCTCAATTTTTGCTCCATACCTCGTGTACGGCCCCTACGAGGATTATTCGGAAATCGAGTTCCATTTGTTTTAGCTCCGATTCACTTCTTGACGACCCCAAATGGACACGAATGCAATTTCATAAATCCATAGGGACAAATTATGAAAAGATATCCAAAAAACGGAACGCCTCAATTTTTCCTCCATAGCTCGTGTACTACCCCCTACGAGGATTATTCGAAAACCGAGTTCCATTTGTTTCAGCTCCGATTCACTTCCGGACGACCCCGAATGGACGAGAATGCAATTTCATAAATCCATAGGGACAAATTATGAAAAGATATCCAAAAAACGAGCCGACTCATTTTTTGCTCCATACCTCGTGTACTACCCCCTACGAGGATTATTCGGAAACCGAGTTCCATTCGTTTCAGCTCCGATTAACTTCCGGACGACCCCGAATAGACGCGAATGTAATTTCATAAATCTATAAGGACAAATTATGAAAAGAAATCGAAAAAAGCGGCCGCCTAAATTTTTGCTCCATACCTCGTGTACTAACCCCCTACGAGGATTATTCGGAAACCGAGTTCCATTCGTTTCAGCTCCAATTCACTTCCGGACGACCCCGAATGGACGCGAAAGCAATTTCATAAATCCATAGGGACAAATTATGAAAGGAAATCCAAAAACGGAGCGTCACAATTTTTGCTCCATACCTCGTGTACTACCCCCTATGAGGATTATTTGGAAACCGAGTTCATTCGTTTCCGCTCCGATTCACTTCCGGACGATCCCGAATGGACGAGAATGCAGTTTCATAAATCCATAGGGAGAAATTATGAAAAGATATCCAAAAAACGGGCCGACTCAATTTTTGCTCCATACCTCGTGTACTACCCCCTACGAGGATTATTCGGAAACCGAGATCCATTCGTTTCAGCTCCGATTAACTTCCGGACGACCCCGAATGGACGAGAATGCAATTTCATAAATCTATAAGGACAAATTATGAAAAGATATCTAAAAAACGGGCCGCCTCAATTTCTGCTCCATACCTCGTGTACTACCCCCTACGAGGATTATTTTGAAACCGAGTTCCATTCGTTTCAGCTCTGATTCACTTCCGGACAACCCCGAATGGACGCGAATGCAATTTTATAAATCCAAAAGGACAAATTATGAAAAGAAATCCAAAAAAGAGGATGCCTCAATTTTTGCTCCATACCTCGTGTACTACCCCCTACGAGGATTATTCGGAAACAGAGTTCATTCGTTTTAGCTCTGATTCACTTCCGGACGATCCCGAATGAACGAGAATGCAATTTCATAAATCCACAGGGAGAAATTATGAAAAGAAATCCAAAAAAGCGGCCGCCTCAATTTTTGCTCCATACCTCGTGTACTACCCCTACGAGGATTATTCGGAAATCGAGTTCCATTTGTTTCAGCTCCGATTCACTTCCGGACTACCCCGAATGGACGAGAATGCAATTTCATAAATCCATAGGGACAAATTATGAAAAGATATCCAAAAAACGGGCCGACTCAATTTTTGCTCCATACCTCGTGTACTACCCCCTACGAGGATTATTCGGAAACCGAGTTCCATTCGTTTCAGCTCCGATTAACTTCCGGACGACCCCGAATGGACGCGAATGTAATTTCATAAATTTATAAGGACAAATTATGAAAAGAAATCGAAAAAAGCGGCAGCCTAAATTTTTGCTCCATACCTCGTGTACTAACCCCCTACGAGGATTATTCGGAAACCGAGTTCCATTCGTTTCAGCTCCGATTCACTTCCGGACGACCCCAAATGGACGCGAATGCAATTTCATAAATCCATTGGGACAAATTATGAAAAGATATCCAAAAAACGGGCCGCCTCAATTTTTGCTCAATAGCTCGTGTACTACCCCCTACGAGGATTATTCAAAAACCGAGTTCCATTCGTTTCAGCTCCGATTCACTTCCGGACGACCCCGAATGGACGCGAATGCAATTTCATAAATCCATAGGGACAAATTATGAAAAGAAATCCAAAAACGGACCGTCACAATTTTTGCTCCATACCTCGTGTACTACCCCTATGAGGATTATTTGGAAACCGAGTTCATTCGTTTCCGCTCCGATTCACTTCCGGACGATCTCGAATGGACGAGAAAGCAGTTTCATAAATCCATAGGGAGAAATTATGAAAAGATATCCAAAAAACGGGCCGACTCAATTTTTGCTCCATACCTCGTGTACTACCCCCTACGAGGATTATTCGGAAACCGAGATCCATTCGTTTCAGCTCCGATTAACTTCCGGACGACCCCGAATGGACGAGAATGCAATTTCATAAATCTATAAGGACAAATTATGAAAAGATATCTAAAAAATGGGCCGCCTCAATTTCTGCTCCATACCTCGTGTACTACCCCCTACGAGGATTATTTTGAAACCGACTTCCATTCGTTTCAGCTCTGATTCACTTCCGGACGACCCCGAACGGACGCGAATGCAATTTTATATATCCATAAGGACAAATTATGAAAAGAAATCCAAAAAAGCGGCTGCCTCAATTTTTGCTCCATACCTCGTGTACTACCCCCTACGAGGATTATTCGGAAACAGAGTTCATTCGTTTTAGCTCCGATTCACTTCCGGACGATCCCGAATGGACGATAATGCAATTTCATAAATCCACAGGGACAAATTATGAAAAGATATCCAAAAAATGGGCCGACTCAATTTTTGCTCCATACCTCGTGTACTACCCCCTATGAGGATTATTTGGAAACTGAGTTCCATTCGTTTTAGCTCCGATTCACTTCCGGACGACCCCGAATGGACGGGAATGTAATTTCATAAATCTATAAGGACAAATTATGAAAAGAAATCCAAAAAAGCGGGCGCCTCAATTTTTGCTCCATACCTCGTGTACTACCCCTAAGAGGATTATTCGGAAATCGAGTTCCATTTGTTTTAGCTTCGATTCACTTCTTGACGACCCCAAATGGACGCGAATGCAATTTCATAAATTCATAGGGACAAATTATGAAAAGATATACAAAAAACAGGCCGCCTCAATTTTTGCTCAATAGCTCGTGTACTACCCCCTACGAGGATTATTCGAAAACCGAGTTCCATTCGTTTCAGCTCCGATTAACTTCCGGACGACCCCGAATGGACGCGAATGTAATTTCATAAATCTATAAGGACAAATTATGAAAAGAAATCGAAAAAAGCGGCCGCCTAAATTTTTGCTCCATACATCGTGTACTAACCCCCTACGAGGATTATTCGGAAACCGAGTTCCATTCGTTTCAGCTCCGATTCACTTCCGGACGACCCCAAATGGACGCGAATGCAATTTCCTAAATCCATAGGGACAAATTATGAAAAGATATCCAAAAAACGGGCCGCCTCAATTTTTGCTCAATAGCTCGTGTACTACCCCCTACGAGGATTATTCGAAAACCGAGTTCCATTCGTTTCAGCTCCGATTCACTTCCGGACTACCCCGAATGGATGAGAATGCAATTTCATAAATCCATAGGGACAAATTATGAAAAGATATCCAAAAAATGGGCCGACTCAATTTTTGCTCCATACCTCGTGTACTACCCCCTACGAGTATTATTCGGAAACCGAGTTCCATTCGTTTCAGCTCCGATTCACTTCCGGACGATCCCGAATAGACGCAAATGCAATTTCATAAATCCATAAGGAAAAATTATGAAAAGAAATCCAAAAAAGCGGCCGCCTCAATTTTTGCTCCATACCTCGTGTACTACCCCCTACGAGGATTATTCGGAAATCGAGTTCCATTCGTTTCATCTCCGATTCACTTCCAGACGACCCCGAATAGAAGCGAATGCAATTTCATAAATCCATAGGGACAAATTATGAAAAGAAATCCAAAAAAGTGGCCGCCTCAATTTTTGCTCCATACCTCGTGTACCACACCCTACGAGGATTATTTGGAAATCGAGTTCCATTCGTTTTAGCTCCGATTCTTTTCTATACGACCCCGAATGGACGCGAATGCAATTTCATAAATCCATAGGGACAAAGTATGAAAAGATATCCAAAAAACGGGTCGCCTCAATTTTTGCTCCATACCTCGTGTACTACCCCCTACGAGGATTATTCGGAAACTGAGTTCATTCGTTTCAGCTCCGATTCACTTCCGGACGATCCCGAATGGACGAGAATGCAATTTCATAAATCCATAGGGACAAATTATGAAAAGATATCCAAAAAATGGGCCGACTCAATTCTTGCTCCATACCTCGTGTACTACCCCCTACGAGGATTATTCGGAAACTGATTTCCATTCGTTTTAGCTCCGATTCACTTCCGGACGACCCCGAATGGACGGGAATGTAATTTCATAAATATATAAGGACAAATTATGAAAAGAAATCCAAAAAAGCGGCCGCCTCAATTTTTGCTCCATACCTCGTTAACTACCCCTACGAGGATTATTCGGAAATCGAGTTCCATTTGTTTTAGCTCAGATTCACTTTTTGACGACCCCAAATGGACGCGAATGCAATTTAATAAATCTATAGGGACAAATTATGAAAAGATATCCAAAAAACGGGCCGCCTCAATTTTTGCTCAATAGCTCGTGTACTACCCCCTACGAGGATTATTCGAAAACCGAGTTCCATTCGTTTCAGCTCCGATTCACTTCCGGACTACCCCGAATGGACGAGAATGCAATTTCATAAATCCATAGGGACAAATTATGAAAAGATATCCAAAAAATGGGCCGTCTCAATTTTTGCTCCATACCTCGTGTACTACCCCCTACGAGTATTATTCGGAAACCGAGTTCCATTCGTTTCAGCTCCGATTCACTTCCGGACGATCCCGAATGGACGCAAATGCAATTTCATAAATCCATAAGGAAAAATTATTAAAAGAAATCCAAAAAAGCGGCCGCCTCAATTTTTGCTCCATACCTCGTGTACTATCCCCTACGAGGATTATTCGGAAATCGAGTTTCATTCGTTTCATCTCCGATTCACTTCCAGACGACCCCGAATAAAAGCGAATGCAATTTCATAAATCCATAGGGACAAATTATGAAAAGAAATCCAAAAAAGCGGCCGCCTCAATTTTTGCTCCATACCTCGTGTACCACACCCTACGAGGATTATTTGGAAATTGAGTTCCATTCGTTTTAGCTCCGATTCTTTTCTATACGACCCCGAATGGACGCGAATGCAATTTCATAAATCCATAGGGACAAATTATGAAAAGATATCCAAAAAACGGGCCGCCTCAATTTTTGCTCCATACCTCGTGTACTACCCCCTACGAGGATTATTCGAAAATCGAGTTCCATTCGTTTTAGCTCCGATACATTTCTGGACGACCCCGAATGGAAGCGAATGCAATTTCATAAATCCATAGGGACTAATTATTAAAAGATATCTAAAAAACGGGTCGCCTCAATTTTTGCTTCATACCTCGTGTACTACCCCCTACGAGGATTATTCGGAAACCGAGGTCCATTCGTTTCAGCTCCGATTCACTTCCGGACGACCCCGAATGGACGCGAATGCAATTTCATAAATCCATAAGGACAAATTATGAAAAAAAATCCAAAAAAGCGGCTGCCTCAATTTTTGCTCCATATCTCGTGTACTACCCCCTACGAGGATTATTCGGAAACTGAGTTCATTCGTTTCATCTCCGATTCACTTCCGGACGACCCCGAATAGACGCGAATGCAATTTCATAAATCCATAAGGACAAATTATGCAAAGAAATCTAAAAAAGCGGCTGCCTCAATTTTTGCTCCATACCTCGTGTACTACCCCCTACGAGGATTATTCGGAAACCGAGTTGATTCGTTTCAGCTCCGATTCACTTCCGGACGATCCCGAATGTACGCGAATGCAATTTCATAAATCCACAGGGATAAATTATGAAAAAAAATCCAAAAAACCGGCCGCCTTAATTTTTGCTCCATACCTCGTGTACTATCCCCTATGAGGATAATTCAAAAACCGAGTTTCATTCGTTTCAGCTCCGATTCACTTCTGGACGATCTCGAATGGACGCGAGTGGAATTTTATAAATCCATAGGGACAAATTATGAAAAGAAATCCAAAAAAGTGGCCACCTCAATTTTTGCTTCATACCTCGTTTACAACACCCTACGAGGATTATTTGGAAATCGAGTTCCATTCGTTTTAGCTCCGATTATTTTCTAGACGACCCCGAATGGACGCGAATGCAATTTCATAAATCCATAGGGACAAATTATGAAAAGATATCCAAAAAACGGGTCGACTCAATTGTTGCTCCATACCTCGTGTACTACCCCCTTACGAGGATTATTCGGAAACCGAGTTCATTCGTTTCAGCTCCGATTCACTTCCGGACGATCCCGAATGGACGAGAATGCAATTTCATAAATCCATAGGGACAAATTATGAAAAGATATCCAAAAAATGGGTCGACTCAATTTTTGCTCCATACCTCGTGTACTACCCCCTTACGAGGATTATTCGGAAACCGAGTTCATTCGTTTCAGCTCCGATTCACTTCCGGACGATCCCGAATGGACGAGAATGAAATTTTATAAATCTATAGGGACAAATTATGAAAAAATATCCAAAAAACGGGCCGACTCAATTTTTGCTCCATACCTCGTGTATTACCCCCTACGAGGATTATTCGGAAACCGAATTCCATTTGTTTCAGCTCCGATTAACTTCCGGACGACCCCGAATGGACGCGAATGTAATTTCATAAATCTATAAGGACAAATTATGAAAAGAAATCCAAAAAAGCGGCCGCCTCAATTTTTGCTCCATACCTCGTGTACTACCCCTACGAGGATTATTCAGAAATCGAGTTCATTCGTTTCAGCTCTGATTCACTTCCGGACGATCCCGAATGGACGAGAATGCAATTTCATAAATCCATAGGAACAAATTATGAAAAGATATCCAAAAAACGGGCCGACTCAATTTTTGCTCCATACCTCGTGTACGACCCCCTACGAGGATTATTCGGAAACCGAGTTCCATTCGTTTTAGCTACGATTCACTTCCGTACGACTCCGAATGAACGCGAATGTAATTTCATAAATCTATAAGGACAAATTATGAAAAGAAATCTAAAAAAGCGGCCGCCTCAATTTTTGCTCCATACCTCGTGTACGACCCCCTACGAGGATTATTCGGAAATCGAGTTCCATTCATTTTAGCTCCGATTCACTTCCGGACGACCCCAAATGGACGCGAATACAATTTCATAAATCTATAGGGACAAATTATGAATAGATATCCAAAAACGGGCCCCCTCAATTTTTGCTCCATACCTCGTGTACTACCCCCTACGAGGATTATTCGGAAACCGAGTTCATTCGTTTCAGCTCCGATTCACTTCCGGACGATCCCGAATGGACGAGAATGCAATTTCATAAATCCATAGAGACAAATTATGAAAAGATATCCAAAAAACGGGTCGACTCAATTTTTGCTCCATACCTCGTGTACTACCCCCTACGAGGATTATTCGGAAACCGAGTTCATTCGTTTAAGCTCCGATTCACTTCCGGACGATCCCGAATGGACGAGAATGCAATTTCATAAATCTATAGGGACAAATTATGAAAAAATATCCAAAAAATGGACCGACTCAATTTTTGCTCCATACCTCGTGTACTACCCCCTACGAGGATTATTCGGAAACCGAGTTTATTCATTTCAGCTCCGATTCACTTCCGGACGATCCCGAATGGACGAGAATACAATTTCATAAATCCATAGGGACAAATTATGAAAAGATATCCAAAAAACGGGTCGACTCAATTTTTGCTCCATACCTCGTGTACTACCCCCTACGAGGATTATTCGGAAACCGAGTTCCATTCGTTTCAGCTCCGATTCACTTCCGGACGACCCCGAATGTACGCGAATGCAATTTCAATAAATCTATAAGGACAAATTATGAAGGGAAATCCAAAAAAGCGGCCGCCTCAATTTTTGCTCCATACCTCGTGTACTACCCCCTATGTGGATTATTTGGAAACCGAGTTCCATTCGTTTTAGCTACGATTCACTTCCGTACGACCCCGAATGGACGCGAATGTAATTTCATAAATCTATAAGGACAAATTATGAAAAGAAATCCAAAAAAGCGGCCGCCTCAATTTTTGCTCCATACCTCGTGTACGACCCCCTACGAGGATTATTCGGAAATCGAGTTCCATTCATTTTAGCTCCGATTCACTTCCGGACGACCCTAAATGAACGCGAATACAATTTCATAAATCCATAGGGACAAATTATGAAAAGATATCCAAAAACGGGCCGCCTCAATTTTTGCTCCATACCTCGTGTACTACCCCCTACGAGGATTATTCGGAAACCGAGTTCATTGTTTTCAGCTCCGATTCACTTCCGGACGATCCCGAATGGACGAGAATGCAATTTCATAAATCCATAGGGACAAATTATGAAAAGATATCCAAAAAACGGGTCGACTCAATTTTTGCTCCATACCTCGTGTACTACCCCCTACGAGGATTATTCGAAAACCGAGTTCATTCGTTTCAGCTCCGATTCACTTCCGGACGATCCCGAATGGACGAGAATGCAATTTCATAAATCTATAGGGACAAATTATGAAAAAATGTCCAAAAAACGGGCCGACTCAATTTTTGCTCCATACCTCGTGTACTACCCCCTACGAGGATTATTCGGAAATCGAGTTTATTCATTTCAGCTCCGATTCACTTCCGGACGATCCCGAATGGACGAGAATACAATTTCATAAATCCATAGGGACAAATTATGAAAAGATATCCAAAAAACAGGTCGACTCAATTTTTGCTCCATACCTCGTGTACTACCCCCTACGAGGATTATTCGGAAACCGAGTTCCATTCGTTTCAGCTCCGATTCACTTCCGGACGAACCCGAATGTACGCGAATGCAATTTCATAAATCTATAAGGACAAATTATGAAGGGAAATCCAAAAAAGCGGCCGCCTCAATTTTTGCTCCATACCTCGTGTACTACCCCCTACAAGGATTATTCGGAAACCGAGTTCCATTCGTTTCAGCTCCGATTCAATTCCGGACGACCCCGAATGGAAGGGAATGCAATTTCACTTCCGGACGACCCCGAATGGATGCGAATGTAATTTCTTAAATCTATAAGGACAAATTATGAAAAGAATCCAAAAAAGTGACCGCCTCAATTTTTGCTCCATACCTCGTGTACTACCCCCTACGAGGATTATTAGGAAACCGAGTTCCATTCGTTTTAGCTCCGATTCACTTCCGGACGACCCCAAATTGACGCGAATACAATTTCATAAATCCATAGGGACAAATTATGAAAAGATATCCAAAACACGGGCCGCCTCAATTTTTGCTCCATACCTCGTGTACTACCCCCTACGAGGATTATTCGAAAACCGAGTTCCATTCGTTTTAGCTCCGATTCACTTCCGGACGACCCCAAATGGACGCGAATACAATTTCATAAATCCATAGGGGCAAATTATGAAAAGATATCCAAAAAACAGGTCGACTCAATTTTTGCTCCATACCTCGTGTACTACCCCCTACGAGGATTATTCGGAAACCGAGTTCCATTCGTTTCAGCTCCGATTCACTTCCGGACGAACCCGAATGTACGCGAATGCAATTTTATAAATCTATAAGGACAAATTATGAAGGGAAATCCAAAAAAGTGGCCGCCTCAATTTTTGCTCCATACCTCGTGTACTACCCCCTACGAGGATTATTCGGAAACCGAGTTCCATTCGTTTCAGCTCCGATTCACTTCCGGACGACCCCGAATGGAAGCGAATGCAATTTCATAAAACCATAGGGAAAAATTATGAAAAGATATCTAAAAAACGGGCCACCTCAATTTTTGCTCCATACCTCGTGTACTACCCCCTACGAGGATTATTCGGAAACCGAGTTCCATTCGTTTCAGCTCCGATTCACTTCCGGACGACCCCGAATGGACGCGAATGCAATTTCATAAATCCATAAGGACAAATTATGAAAAGAAATCCAAAAAAGCGGCTGCCTCAATTTTTGCTCCATACCTCGTGTACTACCCCCTACGAGGATTATTCGGAAATCGAGTTCCATTCGTTTTAGCTCTGATTCACTTCCGGACGACCCCAAATGGACGCGAATACAATTTCATAAATCCATAGGGACAAATTATGAAAAGATATCCAAAAACGGGCCGCCTCAGTTTTTGCTCCATACCTCGTGTACTACCCCCTACAAGGATTATTCGGAAACCGAGTTCATTCGTTTCAGCTCCGATTCACTTCTGGACGATCCCGAATGGACGAGAATGCAATTTCATAAATCCATAGGAATAAATTATGAAAAGATATCCAAAAAACGGGCCGACTCAATTTTTACTCCATACCTCGTGTACTACCCCTACGAGGATTATTCGGAAACCGAGTTCCATTCGTTTTAGCTACGATTCACTTCTGGACGACCCCGAATGGATGCGAATGTAATTTCTTAAATCTATAAGGACAAATTATGAAAAGAATCCAAAAAAGTGACCGCCTTAATTTTTGCTCCATACCTCGTGTACTACCCCCTACGAGGATTATTAGGAAACCGAGTTCCATTCGTTTTAGCTCCGATTCACTTCCGGACGACCCCAAATGGACGCGAATACAATTTCATAAATCCATAGGGACAAATTATGAAAAGATATCCAAAACACGGGCCGCCTCAATTTTTGCTCCATACCTCGTGTACTACCCCCTACGAGGATTATTCGAAAACCGAGTTCCATTCGTTTCAGATCCGATTCACTTCCGGACGACCCCGAATGGAAGCGAATGCAATTTCATAAATCCATAGGGACAAATTATGAAAAGATACCTAAAAAACGGGCCGCCTCAATTTTTGCTCCATACCTCGTGTACTACCCCCTACGAGGATTATTTGGAAACCGAGTTCCATTCGTTTCAGCTCCGATTCACTTCCGGAAGACCCCGAATGGACGCGAATGCAATTTAATAAATCCATAAGAACAAATTATGAAAAGAAATCCAAAAAAGGGGCTGCCTCAATTTTTGCTCCATACCTCGTGTACTACCCCCTACGAGGATTATTCGGAAACAGAGTTCATTCGTTTCAGCTCCGATTCACTTCCGGACGATCCCGAATGGACGAGAATGCAATTTCATAAATCCATAGGGACAAATTATGAAAAGATATCCAAAAAACGGGCCGACTCAATTTTTGCTCCATACCTCGTGTACTACCCCTACGAGGATTATTCGGAAACCGAGTTCCATTAGTTTTAGCTCCGATTCACTTCCGGACGACCCCGAATGGACTTGAATGCAATTTCATAAATCCATAGGGACAAATTATGAAAAGATATCCAAAAAACGGGCCGCCTCAATTTTTGCTCCATACCTCGTGTACTACCCCCTACGAGGATTATTCAGAAACCGAATTCCATTCGTTTCAGCTCCGATTCACTTCCGGACGACCCCGAATAGACGCGAATGCAATTTCATAAATCCATAAGGACAAATTATGAAAAGAAATCCAAAAAAGCGGCTGCCTCAATTTTTGCTCCATACCTCGTGTACTACCCCCTACGAGGATTATTCGGAAATCGAGTTCCATTCATTTTAGCTCCGATTCACTCCCGGACGACCACAAATGGACACGAATACAATTTCATAAATCCATAGGGACAAATTATGAAAAGATATCCAAAAACGGGCCGCCTCAATTTTTGCTCCATACCTCGTGTACTACCCCCTACGAGGATTATTCGGAAACCGAGTTCATTCGTTTCAGCTCCGATTCACTTCTGGACGATCCCGAATGGACGAGAATGCAATTTCATAAATCCATAGGAACAAATTATGAAAAGATATCCAAAAAATGGGCCGACTCAATTTTTGCTCCATACCTCGTGTACTACCCACTACGAGGATTATTCGGAAACCGAGTTCTATTCGTTTTAGCTACGATTCACTTCCAGACGACCCCGAATGGACGCGAATGTAATTTCATTAATCTATAAGGACAAATTATGAAATGAAATCCAAAAAAGCGGCCGCCTCAATTTTTGCTCCATACCTCGTGTACTACCCCCTACGAGGATTATTCGGAAATCGAGTTCCATTCGTTTTAGCTCCGATTCACTTCCGGACGACCCCAAATGGACGCGAATATAATTTCATAAATCCATAGGGACAAATTATGAAAAGATATCCAAAAAATGGGCCGCCTCAATTTTTGCTCCATACCTCGTGTACTACCCCCTACGAGGATTATTCGAAAACCGAGTTCCATTCGTTTCAGATCCGATTCATTTCCGGACGACCCCGAATGGAAGCGAATGCAATTTCATAAATCCATAGGGACAAATTATGAAAAGATACCCAAAAAACGGGCCGCCTCAATTTTTGCTCCATACCTCGTGTACTACCCCCTACGAGGATTATTCGGAAACCGAGTTCCATTCGTTTCAGCTCCAATTCACTTCCGGACGACCCCGAATGGACGCGAATGCAATTTAATAAATCCATAAGGACAAATTATGAAAAGAAATCCAAAAAAGCGGCTGCCTCAATTTTTGCTCCATACCTCGTGTACTACCCCCTACGAGGATTATTCGGAAACAGAGTTCATTCGTTTCAGCTCCGATTCACTTCCGGACGATCCCGAATGGACGAGAATGCAATTTCATAAATCCATAGGGACAAATTATGAAAAGATATCCAAAAATGGGCCAACTCAATTTTTGCTCCATACCTCGTGTACTACCCCCTACGAGGATTATTCGGAAACCGAGTTCCATTGGTTTTAGCTCCGATTCACTTCCGGACGACCCCGAATGGACGCGAATGCAATTTCATAAATCCATAGGGACAAATTATGAAAAGATATCCAAAAAACGGGCCGCCTCAATTTTTGCTCCATACCTCGTGTACTACCCCCTACGAGAATTATTCGGAAACCGAGTTCCATTCGTTTCAGCTCCGATTCACTTCCGGACGACCCCGAATAGACGCGAATGCAATTTCATAAATCCATAAGGACAAATTATGAAAAGAAATCCAAAAAAGCGGCTGCCTCAATTTTTGCTCCATACCTCGTGTACTACCCCATACGAGGATTATTCGGAAATTGAGTTCCATTCGTTTTAGCTCCGATTCACTTCCGGACGACCCCAAATGGACGCGAATACAATTTCATAAATCCATTGGGACAAATTATGAAAAGATATCCAAAAACGGGCCGCCTCAATTTTTGCTCCATACCTCGTGTACTACCCCCTATGAGGATTATTCGGAAACCGAGTTCATTCGTTTCAGCTCCGATTCACTTCTGGACGATCGCGAATGGACGAGAATGCAATTTCATAAATCCATAGGAACAAATTATGAAAAGATATCCAAAAAACGGGCCGACTCAATTTTTGCTCCATACCTCGTGTACTACCCACTACGAGGATTATTCGGAAACCGAGTTCCATTCGTTTTAGCTACGATTCACTTCCAGACGACCCCGAATGGACGCGAATGTAATTTCATAAATATATAAGGACAAATTATGAAAAGAAATCCAAAAAAGCGGCCGCCTCAATTTTTGCTCCATACCTCGTGTACTACCCCCTACGAGGATTATTCGGAAATAGAGTTCCATTCGTTTTAGCTCCGATTCACTTCCGGACGACCCCAAATGGATGCGAATATAATTTCATAAATCCATAGGGACAAATTATGAAAAGATATCCAAAAAACGGGCCGCCTCAATTTTTGCTCCATACCTCGTGTACTAACCCCTACGAGGATTATTCGAAAACCGAGTTCCATTCGTTTCAGCTCCGATTCACTTCCGGACGACCCCGAATGGAAGCGAATGCAATTTCATAAATCCATAGGGACAAATTATGAAAAGATACCTAAAAAATGGGCCGCCTCAATTTTTGCTCCATACCTCGTGTACTACCCCCTACGAGGATTATTCGGAAACCGAGTTCCATTCGTTTCAGCTCCGATTCACTTCCGGACGACCCCGAATGGACGTGAATGCAATTTAATAAATCCATAAGGACAAAAATGAAAATAAATCCAAAAAAGCGGCTACCTCAATTTTTGCTCCATACCTCGTGTACTACCCCCTACGAGGATTATTCGGAAACAGAGTTCATTCGTTTCAGCTCCGATTCACTTCCGGACGATCCCGAATGGACGAGAATGCAATTTCATAAATCCATAGGGACAAATTATGAAAAGATATCCAAAAAACGGGCCGACTCAATTTTTGCTCCATACCTCGTGTACTACCCCCTACGAGGATTATTCGGAAACCGAGTTCCATTAGTTTTAGCTCCGATTCACTTCCGGACGACCCCGAATGGACGCGAATGAAATTTCATAAATCCATAGGGACAAATTATGAATAGATCTCCAAAAAATGGGCCGCTTCAATTTTTGCTCCATACCTCATGTACTACCCCCTACGAGGATTATTCGGAAACCGAGTTCCATTCGTTTTAGCTCCGATTCACTTCCGGACGACCCCGAATGGACGCGAATGCAATTTCATAAATCCATAGGGACAAATTATGAAAAGATATCCAAAAAACGGGCCACCTCAATTTTTTCTCCATACCTCGTGTAGTACCCCCTACGAGGATTATTCGAAAACCGAGTTCATTCGTTTCAGCTCCGATTCACTTCCGGACGACCCCGAATGGACGCGAATGAAATTTTATAAATCCATAAGGAAAAATTATGAAAAGATATCCAAAAAATGGGCCGCCTCAATTTTTGTTCCAAACCTCGTGTACTACCCCCTACGAGGATTATTCGGAAACCGAGTTCCATTTGTTTTAGTTACGATTCACTTCCGTACGACCCCGAATGGACGCGAATGTAATTTCATAAATCTATAAGGACAAATTATGAAAAGAAATCCAAAAATGGGCCGCCTCAATTTTTGCTCCATACCTCGTGTACTACCCCCTACGAGGATTATTCGGAAACCGAGTTCCATTAGTTTTAGCTCCGATTCACTTCCGGACGACCCCGAATGGACGCGAATGAAATTTCATAAATCCATAGGGACAAATTATGAATAGATCTCCAAAAAATGGGCCGCTTCAATTTTTGCTCCATACCTCGTGTACGACCCCTTACGAGGATTATTCGGAAATCGAGTTCCATTCGTTTTAGCTCCGATTCACTTCCGGACGACCCCAAATGGACGCGAATACAATTTCATAAATCCATAGGGACAAATTATGAAAAGATATCCAAAAATGGACCGCCTCAATTTTTGCTCCATACCTCGTGTACTACCCCCTACGAGGATTATTCGGAAACCGAGTTCATTCGTTTCAGCTCCGATTCACTTCCGGACGATCCCGAATGGACGAGAATGCAATTTCATAAATCCATAGGGAAAAATTATGAAAAGATATCCAAAAAACGGGTTGACTCAATTTTTGCTCCATACCTCGTGTACTACCCCCTACGAGGATTATTCGGAAACCGAGTTCATTCGTTTCAGCTCCGATTCACTTCCGGACGATCCCGAATGGACGAGAATGCAATTTCATAAATCTATAGGGACAAATTATGAAAAGATATCCAAAAAACGGGTCGACTCAATTTTTGCTCCATACCTCGTGTACTACCCCTTACGAGGATTATTCGGAAACCGAGTTCCATTCGTTTCAGCTTCGATTCACTTCCGGACGACCCTGAATGTACGCGAATGCAATTTCATAAATCTATAGGGACAAATTATGAAGAGAAATCCAAAAAAGCGGCCGCCTCAATTTTTGCTCCATACCTCGTGTACTACCCCCTACGAGGATTATTCAAAAATCGAGTTCATTCGTTTCAGCTCCGATTCACTTCCGGACGATCCCGAATGGACGAGAATGCAATTTCATAAATCCATAGGAACAAATTATGAAATGATATCCAAAAAACGGGCCGACTCAATTTTTGCTCCATACCTCGTGTACTACCCACTACGAGGATTATTCGGAAACCGAGTTCCATTCGTTTTAGCTACGATTCACTTCCGGATGACCCCGAATGGACGCGAATGTAATTTCATAAATCTATGAGGACAAATTATGAAAAGAAATCCAAAAAAGCGGCCGCCTCAATTTTTGCTCCATACCTCGTGTACTACCCCCTACGAGGATTATTCGGAAATCGAGTTCCATTCGTTTGAGCTCCGATTCACTTCCGGACGACCCCAAATGGACGGGAATACAATTTCATAAATCCATAGGGACAAATTATGAAAAGATATCCAAAAAACGGACCGCCTCAATTTTTGCTCCATACCTCGTGTACTACCCCCTACGAGGATTATTCGGAAACCGAGTTCATTCGTTTCAGCTCCGATTCACTTCCGGACGATCCCGAATGGACGAGAATGCAATTTCATAAATCCATAGGGACAAATTATGAAAAGATATCCAAAAAACAGGGCCGACTCAATTTTTGCTCCATACCTCGTGTACTACCCCCTACGAGGATTATTCGGAAACCGAGTTCATTCGTTTCAGCTCCGATTCACTTCCGGACGATCCCGAATGGACGAGAATGCAATTTCATAAATCTATAGGGACAAATTATGAAAAAATATCCAAAAAACGGGCCGACTCAATTTTTGCTCCATACCTCGTGTACTACCCCCTACGAGGATTATTCGAAAACCGAGTTTATTCGTTTCAGCTCCGATTCACTTCCGGACGATCCCGAATGGACGAGAATGAAATTTCATAAATCCATAGGGACAAATTATGAAAAGATATTCAAAAAATGGGTCGACTCAATTTTTGCTCCATACCTCGTGTACTACCCCTTACGAGGATTATTCGGAAACCGAGTTCCATTCGTTTCAGCTCCGATTCACTTCCGGACGACCCCGAATGTACGCGAATGCAATTTCATAAATCCTATAAGGACAAATTATGAAAGAAATCGAAAAAACGGGCCGCCTCAATTTTTGCTCCATACCTCGTGTACTACCCCTACGAGGATTATTCGGAAACCGAGTTCCATTCGTTTCAGCTCCGATTCACTTCCGGACGACCCCTGAATGGACGCGAATGCAATTTCATAAATCCATAGGGGACAAATTATGAAAAGAAATCGAAAAAACGGGCCGCCTCAATTTTTGCTCCAGACCTCGTGTACTACCCCCTACGAGGATTATTCGGAAACAGAGTTCCATTCGTTTCAGCTCCGATTCACTCCCGGACGACACCGAATGGACGCAAATGCAATTTCAAAAATCCATAGGGACAAATTATGAAATGAAATCGAAAAAACGGGCCGCCTCAATTATTGCTCCAGACCTCGTGTACTACCCCCTACGAGGATTATTCGGAAACCGAGTTCCATTCGTTTCAGCTCCGATTAACTCCCGGACGTCCCCGAATGGATGCGAATGCAATTTCATAAATCCATAGGGACAAATTATGAAAAGAAATCGAAAAAAGGGGCCGCCTTAATTTTTGCTCAAGACCTCGTGTACTACCCCCTACGAGTATTATTCGGAAACCGAGTTCCATTCGTTTCAGCTCCGATTCACTCCCGGATGACCCGAATGGACGCGAATGCAATTTCATAAATCCATATGGACAAATTATTAAATGAAATGGAAAAAAGGGCCGCCTCAATTTTTGCTCCAGACCTCGTGTACTACCCCCTACGAGGATTATTCGGAAAACCGAGTTCCATTCGTTTCAGCTCCGATTCACTTCCGGACGACCCCGAATGGACGCGAATGTCAATTTCATAATCCATAGGGACAAATTATGAAAAGAATCCAAAAAAGCGGCCGCCTCAATTTTTGCTCCATACCTCGTGTACTACCCCCTACGAGGATTATTCGGAAACCGAGTTCCATTCGTTTCAGCTCCGATTCACTCCCGGACGACCCGAATGGACGCGAATGCAATTTCATAAATCCATAGGGACAAATTATGAAAAGAAATCCAAAAAACGGGCCGCCTCAATTTTTGCTCCAGACCTCGTGTACTACCCCCTACGAGGATTATTCGGAAACCGAGTTCCATTCGTTTCAGCTCCGATTCACTCCCGGACGACCCCGAATGGACGCGAATGCAATTTCATAAATCCATAGGGACAAATTATGAAAAGAAATCGAAAAAACGGGCCGCCTCAATTTTTGCTCCAGACCTCGTGTACTACCCCCTACGAGGATTATTTGGAAATTGAGTTCCATTCGTTTCAGCTACGATTCACTCCCGGACGACCCGAATGGACGCGAATGCAATTTCATAAATCCATAGGGACAAATTATGAAAAGAAATCGAAAAAACGGGCTGCCTCAATTTTTGCTCAAGACCTCGTGTACTACCCCCTACGAGGATTATTCGGAAACCGAGTTCCATTCGTTTCAGCTCCGATTCACTCCCGGACGGCCCCGAATTGACGCGAATGCAATTTCATAAATCCATAGGGACAAATAATGAAAAGAAATCGAAAAAACGGGCCGCCTCAATTTTTGCTCCAGACCTCGTGTACTACCCCTACGAGGATTATTCGGAAACCGAGTTCCATTCGTTTCAGCTCCGATTCACTCCCGGACGACCCCGAATGGACGCGAATGCAATTTCATAAATCCATAGGGACAAATTATGAAAAGAAATCGAAAAAACGGGCCGCCTCAATTTTTGCTCCAGACCTCGTGTACTACCCCCTACGAGGATTATTCGGAAACCGAGTTCCATTCGTTTCAGCTCCGATTCACTCCCGGACGACCCCGAATGGACGCGAATGCAATTTCATACAATCCTATAGGGACAAATTATGAAAAGATATCGAAAAAACGGGCCGCCTCAATTTTTGCTCCATACCTCGTGTACTACCCCCTACGAGGATTATTCGGAAACCGAGTTCCATTCGTTTCAGCTCCGATTCACTTCCGGACGACCCCGAATGGACGCAAATGCAATTTCATAAATCCATAAGGACAAATTATGAAAAGAAATCAAAAAAGCGGCTGCCTCAATTTTTGCTCCATACCTCGTGTACTACCCCCTACGAGGATTATTCGGAAACAGAGTTCATTCGTTTCAGCTCCGATTCACTTCCGGACGATCCCGAATGGACGAGAATGCAATTTCATAAATCCATAGGGACAAATTATGAAAAGATATCCAAAAAACGGGCCGACTCAATTTTTGCTCCATACCTCGTGTACTACCCCCTACGAGGATTATTCAGAAACCAAGTTCGATTCGTTTTAGCTCCGATTCACTTCCGGACGACCCCGAATGGACGGGAATGTAATTTCATAAATCTATAAGGATAAATTATAAAAAGAAATCCAAATAAGCGGCCGCCTCAATTTTTGCTCCATACCTCGTGTACGACCCCTACGAGGATTATTCGGAAATCGAGTTCCATTTGTTTTAGCTCCGATTCACTTCTTGACGACCCAAATGGACGTGAATGTAATTTCATATATCCATAGGGACAAATTATGAAAAGATATCCAAAAAACGGGACGCCTCAATGTTTCCTCCATAGCTCGTGTACTACCCCCTACGAGGATTATTCGAAAACCGAGTTCCATTTGTTTCAGCTCCGATTCACTTCCCGGACGACCCTGAATGGACGAGGAATGCAATTTCATAAATCCATAGGGACAAATTATGAAAAGATATCCAAAAAACGAGCCGACTCAATTTTTGCTCCATACCTCGTGTACTACCCCCTACGAGGATTATTCGGAAACCAAGTTCCATTCGTTTCAGCTCCGTTTAACTTCCGGACGACCCCGAATGGACGCGAATGTAATTTCATAAATCAATAAGGACAAATTATGAAAATAAATTGAAAAAAGCGGCCGCCTAAATTTTTGCTCCATACCTCGTGTACTAACCCCCTACGAGGATTATTCGGAAACAGAGTTCATTCGTTTCAGCTCCGATTCACTTCCGGACGATCCCGAATGGACGAGAATGCAATTTCATAAATCCATAGGGACAAATTATGAAAAGACATCCAAAAAACGGGCCGACTCAATTTTTGCTCCATACCTCGTGTACTACCCCCTACGAGGATTATTCGGAAACCGAGTTCATTCGTTTCAGCTCCGATTCACTTCCGGACGATCCCGAATGGACGAGAATGCAATTTCATAAATCCATAGGGATAAATTATGAAAAGATATCCAAAAAATGAGCCGACTCAATTTTTGCTCCATACCTCGTGTACTACCCCCTACGAGGATTTTTCGGAAACCGAGTTCCATTCGTTTCAGTTCCGATTCACTTCCGGACGACCCCGAATGGACGCGAATGCAATTTCATAAATCCATAGGGACAAATTATTAAAAGATATCCAAAAAAACGGCCGCCTCAATTTTTGCTCCATATCTCGTGTACTACCCCCTACGAGGATTATTCGGAAACCGAGATCCATCCGTTTCAGCTCCGATTAACTTCCGGACGACCCCGAATGGACGCGAATGTAATTTCATAAATCTATAAGGACAATTATGAAAAGAAAATCCAAAAAAGCGGCCGCCTCAATTTTTGTTCCATATCTCGTGTACTACCCCTATGGGATTATTCGGGAACCGAGTTCCATTCCTTCAGCTCCGATTCACTTTCCGGACGACCCCGAATGGACGCGAATGCCAATTTCATAAATCTATAAGGACAATTATGAAAAGAAATCCAAAAAGCCGGCCGCCTCAATTTTGCTCCATACCTCGTGTTACTACCCCCTACCTCGTGTACTACCCCCTACGAGGATTATTCGGAACATCGAGTTTCATTCGTTTCACCTGGATTCACGTCCGGACAATCCCGAATGGACGCGAATGCAATTTATAAATCCATAGGGACAGATTATGAAAAGATATCAAAAAAACCGGGTCGTCACCAATTTTTGCTCCATACTCGTGTACCTACCCCCTACGAGGATTATTCGGAAACCGAGTTCAGTCGTTCAGCTCCGATTCACTTCCGAACGACCCCGAATGGAGCAAAATGCAAATTCATAAATCCATAGGGACAAATTATGAAAAGATATCCAAAAAATGGGCCGCCTCAATTTTTGCTCCATACCTCGTGTACTACCCCCTACGAGGATTATTCGAAAACCGAGTTCCATTCGTTTCAGCTCCGATTCACTTCCGGACGATCCCGAATGAACGAGAATGCAATTTCATAAATCCATAGGGACAAATTATGAAAAGACATCCAAAAAACGGGCCGACTCAATTTTTGCTCCATACCTCGTGTACTACCCCCTACGAGGATTATTCCGAAACTGAGTTCATTCGTTTCAATTCCGATTCACTTCCGGACGATCCCGAATGGACGAGAATGAAATTTCATAAATCCATAGGGACAAATTATGAAAAGATATCCAAAAAATGAGCCGACTCAATTTTTGCTCCATACCTCGTGTACTACCCCCTACGAGGATTTTTCGGAAACCGAGTTCCATTCGTTTCAGCTCCGATTCACTTCCGGAAGACCCCGAATGGACGCGAATGCAATTTCATAAATCCATAGGGACAAATTATTAAAAGATATCCAAAAAAGCGGCCGCCTCAATTTTTGCTCCATATCTCGTGTACTACCCCCTACGAGGATTATTCGAAAACCGAGATCCATCCGTTTCAGCTCCGATTAACTTCCGGACGACCCCGAATGGACGCGAATGTAATTTCATAAATCTATAAGGACAAATTATGAAAAGAAATCCAAAAAAGCGTCCGCCTCAATTTTTACTCCATATCTCGTGTACTACCCCCTATGAGGATTATTCGGAAACCGAGTTCCATTCCTTTCAGCTCCGATTCACTTCCGGACGACCCCGAATGGACGCGAATGTAATTTCATAAATCTATAAGGACAAATTATGAAAAGAAATCCAAAAAAGCGGCCGCCTCAATTTTTGCTCCATACCTCGTGTACTACCCCCTACGAGGATTATTCGGAAATCGAGTTTCATTCGTTTCACCTCCGATTCACGTCCGGACAATTCCGAATGGACCCGAATGCAATTTCATAAATCCATAGGGATAGATTATGAAAAGATATCCAAAAAATGGGTCGTCACAATTTTTGCTCCATACCTCGTGTACTACCCCCTACGAGGATTATTCGGAAACCGAGTTCCAATCGTTTCAGCTCCGATTCACTTCCAGACGACCCCGAATGGACGCAAATGCAAATTCATATATCCATAGGGAAAAATTATGAAAACATATCCAAAAAAACGGCCGCCTCAATTTTTGCTCCATACCTCGTGTACTACCCCCTACGAGGATTATTCGGAAACCGAGTTCATTCGTTTCAGCTCCGATCCACTTCCGGACGATCCCGAATGGACGAGAATGCAATTTTATAAATCCATAGGAAAAAATTATGAAAAGATATCTCAAAAACGGTTCGTCACAATTTTTGCTTCATACCTCGTGTACTACACCCTACGAGGATTATTCGGAAACCGGTTTCATTCATTTTCAGCTCCGATTACTTACTTCCGCGACCCCGAATGGACGCGAATGTATTTCATAAATCTATAAGGACAAATTATGAAAGAATCGAAAAAATGGGCCGCCTCAATTTTTGCTCCATACCTCGTGTACTACCCCCTATGAGGATTATTTTGAAACCGAGTTCCATTCGTTTCAGCTCCGATTCACTTCCGGACGACCCCGAATGGACGCGAATGCAATTTCATAAATCCATAAGGACAAATTAGAAAAGAAATCCAAAAAAGCGCCTCATTTTTGCTCCATACCTCGTGTACTACCCCCTACGAGGATTATTCGGAAATCGAGTTCCATTCGTTTGAGCTCCGATTCCTTCCGGACGACCCCAAATGGCGCGAATACAATTCATAAATCCATAGGACAAATTATGAAAGATATCCAAAAACGGGCCACCTCATTTTTGCTCCATACTCGTGTACTACCCCCTACGAGGATTATTCGGAAACCGAGTTCCATTCGTTTCAGCTCCGATTCACTTCCGGACGACCTCGAATGAAAGCGAATGCAATTTCATAAATCTATAGGACAATTATGAAAAGATATCCAAAAAAACGGCTGCCTCTTTTTTGCTCCATACCTCTGTACTACCGCCTACGAGGATTATTCGGAAACCGAGTTCCATTCGTTTCAGCTCCGATTCACTTCCGGACGATCCCGAATGGACCGAGAATGCAATTTCATAATCCATAGGGACAAATTATGAAAAAAAATCCAAAAAACGGGCCGACTCAATTTTTGCTCCATACCTCGTGTACTACCCCCCTACAGGATTATCGGAAACCGAGTTCATTCGTTTCAGCTCCGATTACACCTTCCGGACGATCCCGAATGGACGAAATGCAATTCATAAATCCATAGGGACAATTATGAAAAGATATCCAAAAAATGAGCCGACTC